>NC_091297.1:60462551-60585051 GCF_038502225.1 Cherax quadricarinatus
GGATGAACCATTGATATATTCAATATGGAACTTAAAAGCCTGGAGTGCCAATATCCACCTCAAGAGGTGACTGTTGGTTCCCTTAAAAGTTTCTAGGTATATCAAAGGTTTGTGGTCCGTTTCTAAAATGAAATCTTTTCCCAGCAAATAAAATTAAAGCTTGGAGATACTCCACACAAGGGCCAAACATTCCTTTTCTATGGTGGAGTATCTCGTTTCTGCGGGAAGGAGTTTCCGGCTTAGGAAGCATACAGGGAAGGGAGTACCATCATGGTATTGTAGTAGCACTGCACCTAAGCCAGTATTGGAGGCATCAGTTCTTAAACAAAATGTTTTATTAATATCTGGAATCTTAAGTATAGGGTCTTTCGAAAAGATACTTTTAAGCTCATTAAACTTTTCCCGAGCTACATTGGAAAGTTCAAGAGGTTCCTTCACAGACTTTTTAAGGAAGTTGGATAAGATGCCTGTAAGATCAGTAAGGTTCGGGATAAACCGTGCATAAAAATTTACAGAACCAAGAAAGCTACGCATGAGCTTCTTGATTTTGGGGAATTTAAATTCTAATAAAGCTTTGATCTTACTGGGGAGAGGCTGCAGAGAGTTATTAGAAAGCATCAGTCCAAGATATCTAATCTTGTTATACCCAAGGAAGCATTTCCTCGGCTTGGCAGTGAGGCCATGTGAGCGTAACCTACGCAAAACTGATGTTAATGTTTGGATATGTTCGCCCCACGTGGATGTCATTACGTAAATGTTATCAAAATAAACTGAAACATTTGGCATATTACCCAAGACCTTTCTCATCAGTTTCACGTAGGTAGCACAGGCAGTTACCAAACCGAAGGGCATAGTTCTATACTGGTGGGTAGGAAAAGCGGTGTACTGCTTAGAAGAAGGATCTAACATTACTTGATGATACGCATGCGCAATATCAATCTCTGAAAAGAAGGAAGAGTCATAAAATTTGTGTAGATCGCTATCTATTAAGGGCATAGGCTCAGCATCCCACCGAGTTATAGCATTAAGGCCTCTGAAGTCAATAGCAAGTCTATATGAATTATCCTCCTTCTTAACCATGACTACTGGTGAGCAATATGCAGATACTGAAGGTTCAATGATCTTCAGTTTTAATAATTTGTCTACCTCTCGGTCAAATGCATCCCTAAGGTGAACTGGAACTGGATATAATTTCCGTTTGATCGGATTGTCCGTCAATAAGTCAATCTTATGGACTACCGTGGAGGTAACACCTGGAATATCAGTAAAGACGTCTGAAAAGTTACTCACACATTGAAGTAGTTCATGTCTCTTATGGTCATCCAAAGATTCATTGATATTAATGTTGGTTGCACCCGAGTGGTCAAGAGTCACCAAGTCATGTAGTTCTTCATCATAGTCTAAGTTAGAGGTGTCAATTACGCACACCTTACATTCTTCAGTTGTCTTATCAAGTTCATGTGGAAAAACTAAGTCAAAGTTATTAAGGCAGTTAACCGAATTTCTTCGGTAATATTTCTTAAGGATGTTGATATGATAAAGCTTAGGTTTCCCCTTGACTTCTATGAGGTAGTCAACTTTCCCACAAATTTTTAATACTTTATATGAACCTTTCCATGCTACTAATAATTTATTTGACTTGATAGGCAAAAGTTCCAGAACTTCATCCCCTACTTTAAAACTTCTCCTCTGACTTTTGAACTCAAAATAGGTTTTGTACTGGTCCATTGACAAGGTTAGGTTTTTCGAAACTATGTCAGAGGTCTCCTCAAGTTTGGATCTAAGGTCAAGGAGAAACTGTTAAGAAGAATGAAACTCAGCATTTACCTCCTCATTAGTCCATAAGTCATGAAGGATGGACAATGGACCTCTGGCCTGTCTACCATAGAGAAGTTCAAAAGGTGAAAACCCCAAAGAGTCACTGGGAACTTCCCTCATGGCAAACAAAGCACAGGGTAGGAAACGATGCCACTCCTTAGGTTTAAGGGAGCAAAGTTTCCTTAAAATGGACTTGAGGATCGAATGCTGGCGCTCAATCCTCCCATTACAGCTGGGATGATAGGGTGTGGTGAAGAGAGGCTTCACTCCCAGAAGTTGGTAGAGATGTTGCATTAAGTCAGGTGTGAATTGTGTCCCACGGTCAGTCAAAATTTCTCTAGGGATGCCCACTCTGGAGTAGATGGACAAAAGGGCTTCAGCCACCTCTGTAGTAGTTATGATCATTAAGGGAACGGCTTCAGGGAAACTCGAAGCATAATCAACTAATGTTAATATATATCTATGTCCCCCAGATGAAAGTGGAGATAAAGGACCAACGAAGTCAATAGCTACTCTTTCAAACGGTACCGTAAAGATAGGCATTTTGACCATAGGTACTCGCCTGGTACCTCGGGAGGATGACAGTTGGCAAACTTTACACGATCTACAATAGATAGTGACATCTGAGGACATTTTTGGCCAAAAATAGGTTTCCCTAATTTTATATAAGGTATTACGATGCGAGAAATATCCGGCCACTGGCAGGTCATGAGCCATTTTAAGAACAGTCTCTCTTCATTGACTTGGAACAACTAAGATAGAATAGTCTATCTCATTTGAATTTAATTTGAATACTGACTTGTACAAGATACCTTTTATATATTCAAATTTATATGAAAAGTTTTTCCTTTGGATAACTTGGTTTTGTCTAGCGGCATTATGGCAATTCTTAAGAGAAGGGCAATTACGTTGTAAATTGACAAAGGAGTCCTTCGATATATCTAAAGGCTTAAAGTCAGGGAAAATCAAAGGATGGACAGTAGGAGAATCCTGGGCTTTGGTCTGAGCCCTAGTCAAGACATTTATGATATCAGAGGTGATATCTTCACTTTCATCTAACAAGTGAACCGGTGATCCTACTACCTCGCTTTCGAGAGTAGCATCACTGGTTTTTAATCCCACATGAATCTCACGAAACATTGTCTCATCTGAACTTTCGAGGGGCTTCTCTGACTCTACAGGAAGAGGATCTGAAACACTTGTATCCATCTTTGGTGATGAAAGGTCAACCTCAGAAGGAAGAATGGCACCTTTTACATTACCTATTAGTACGGAGCAAGAAGTGATGGGAGCTAGTACGGCTTCAGACCAACCTGTGAACCATTTAGACCTAATGTAACAACGGATGGTAGGAAAAGTGTCCGTACGGCCCAAGTAGTCTGAAAGTATAGCAGAGGAATGAGTTTCTTTAAGATTAGGGAACAGCTTATCAGAAATTACTATACATGTGCATCCAGTGTCTCGTAAAATGGTAGATACATTAAGTCCATTAACTGTTCCTGAACAGAAGGGTGCTTGGTCGTTACAGTCTTTAAAACATCTTCCAACTTTTTGGACCTTCTTAGAAGGACAATCTGGACGTTTATGTCCCTAACACCACACAAATGACAAACAGGAATAAAAGAAGTCACTTTACTTTTCACTAGAGGCTTTGATTTCTTAAGGTCTGATGAACCCTTGCCCTTAGGGTTCGATCCCTTTAGGTCTTTATAGGAATTGTGAGCCTCAGCATACAAGTCAGCGGCCTCAGCAACTTCCTCAGCTTTAATCAGGTTACGTTCTCTAATGAATGTTCTTATCTGGTGGGGAAAAACTGTCAGGAACTGGTCAGCAACCATGAAGTCTCTAAGAGATTCATAACTGTGATCAATTCCTGAACTCTCTATCCAAAAGTCGAACAAACGAAAGAGTATTACCTGTAACTGCTGAAAGTGCTTACCAGGCTGTAAGGTGGCATACCTGAAATCTTTCCTGTAAGAATTAGTGTTTTTTTGATATGCTTTAAGGATTGCCTTCTTCAGTAGGTTATAATTACATATGATATCCTGCGACAAAGTTGCATAGATATTCAAGGCTGTACCAGAAAATAACATTCCTAACCTGGTAGCCCAGGTGTCAGCAGGCCATTCACAGAGGGTAGCGGTATTTTCAAACCTGATGATGTATGAAGTAATGTCTTCACCCTCTGTGAAGGGAGGTAAATTAGGTGTTGGAATATGTGCACTAGCTGCATGATGTTCAATTACTCCTTCCTCTAATTGTTGTTGTGTAAGAGTTAACTTTTTATTCTCTAATTCAATGCAAGCTTTTTCGAACTCGCAATCCTTTTCTCTCTCTATTAACTCGAGTTCTCTAGCTTTTTCCTCACGTTCTCTAGCTTTTTCCTCAACTTCTCTATCCTTTGCTCTTTCCTCAAGTTCTCTTAATTTAACTTGTTCCTCACGTACTTTAGCTTGTTCCTCACATACTCTAGCTCTCTCCTCACGATCAAGTCTATCATGCTCCTTTTTGTCTTCTCTCTCTCTTTCTAACTGTCTATCTTGGTTTTCGTTTTCAATTCGATCTCTCTCCTTTTTATCCTCTCTTTCTCTTTCTAACTGTCTTTCTTGATTCTCTCTCTCTATTCTTTCTCAATCCTTATTCTCTTCTCTTTCAATTCTCTCTCTCTCCTTTTCTTCTTCTCTTTCCCTTTCTAACTGTCTTTCTTCTCTCTCAATTCTCTCTTTTCAAGTCTTTCCTGGATCTTAGCACTAATGAAAGATTCTAAATTTTTCCCTGTTATACCTAACTTACTTCCAGCATTCATCCAAAACTGGTATTCCTCCATACTTGCGAGAATAACTTAAACTATCAGTGGAAATGAAATGGGTATTAAAGAAAACAGAGGGTTCAATTCCTGCTCTGCTCAAACTGTAAATAAACCAGAGGGCTCGATCCCTACTTCAATTAAACTAAGGGTTCTATGCTGACTCCGAGCAAACAGTAAGTAGAATGGGGTCACTTGACCATCCAATCTTCTAATCAACAAATCAAGAGTGTCCTATGACAGTTCCCTTGATGTAATAAAGAGCTCAATGAAACAAATTGTCACTGGATAATCCCAGGTCCCTAGAGTCTAATCCTCCAAAGTGTTTCATGCTTGAAAAGGTGGCAGAATTAAATATTATATCCTGTCTGACTTGACTTACAATAAACTGAGACTATAACAATCACCAAATCTTTTAAATACCTGTACCGTAATCATACCATAGAGAATGATTACTCATGGCTGGTGGTAACCATCTGTAGTATGCAGCGTTGAAGTTCCAATGGTAGATTCGAGATGGAATTGAATCTTGATTCACTCGAGTTGATCCTGGCAAGGTCGCCACTTGTGAAGGCTTACTCAGCCCTGTAACAACTTCAGTCAGTATTACCAAGGCTGGCTCCCCCTCAGGAAAATTAATGAATAGAAAAAGAAATAATAACAGACAATGATAAACACTTTATTATTTAGAAACGGAAAATGTAAAACAATAAAACATGAATGGGTATCCTAATTGAAAGAAAAATGAAAAATGAAATGAAAAAAATTACATTTGAACTCAACGCTAATATAGGTATATCGTGGTAATGGGGTGTCAGGTGTTGGTGACACTGCGTGTTGTTGAAATCGAAGCCATTGCTGATGTGGGGGGGTAGCAGGTGTTGGTGACCACCACCGGCTCGTTCTTCACAGAATGTAGCCGTGTATAATTACTTCAGATGACAGGAAAACAGGTTCGTTACCACTGCTATGATGAGGGGTTAGGTCCTGTGTTGGCTTACATAACAGGTAAGTAGATTAAACATGGACGTCTCAGGACGTTAGTCCGTCTCCTTCTATTCTTCTCGTTGGTTGGCAGGTGACCCTCTCTATCATTCCAAGCTGTAAAGAGAGACAGATTACCCACTGCTTAAGAAATGGTAGGTTACTGAAAGCAGTGAAGAGTTTTTACGAGGATAGTGAGGCTCAAGTTAGAGTATGTAGGAAAGAGGGAAATTTTTTCCCAGTAAAAGTAGGCCTTAGACAAGGATGTGTGATGTCACCGTGGTTGTTTAATATATTTATAGATGGGGTTGTAAGAGAAGTAAATGCGAGGGTCTTGGCAAGAGGCATGGAGTTAAAAGATAAAGAATCACACACAAAGTGGGAGTTGTCACAGCTGCTCTTTGCTGATGACACTGTGCTCTTGGGAGATTCTGAAGAGAAGTTGCAGAGATTGGTGGATGAATTTGGAAGGATGTGCAAAAGAAGAAAATTAAAGGTGAATACAGGAAAGAGTAAGGTTATGAGGACAACAAAAAGATTAGGTGATGAAAGATTGGATATCAGATTGGAGGGAGAGAGTATGGAGGAGGTGAACGTATTCAGATATTTGGGAGTGGACGTGTCAGCGGAAGGGTCTATGAAAGATGAGGTGAATCATGGAATTGATGAGGGAAAAAGAGTGAGTGGTGCACTTAGAAGTCTGTGGAGACATAGAACTTTGTCCTTGGAGGCAAAGAGGGGAATGTATGAGAGTATAGTTTTACCAACGCTCTTATATGGGTGTGAAGCGTGGGTGATGAATGTTGCAGCGAGGAGAAGGCTGGAGGCAGTGGAGATGTCATGTCTGAGGGCAATGTGTGGTGTGAATATAATGCAGAGAATTCGTAGTTTGGAAGTTAGGAGGAGATGCGGGATTACCAAAACTGTTGTCCAGAGGGCTGAGGAAGGGTTGTTGAGGTGGTTCGGACATGTAGAGAGAATGGAGCGAAACAGAATGACTTCAAGAGTGTATCAGTCTGTAGTGGAAGGAAGGCGGGGTAGGGGTCGGCCTAGGAAAGGTTGGAGGGAGGGGGTAAAGGAGGTTTTGTGTGCGAGGGGCTTGGACTTGCAGCAGGCATGCGTGAGCGTGTTTGATAGGAGTGAATGGAGACAAATGGTTTTTAATACTTGACGTGCTGTTGGAGTGTGAGCAAAGTAACATTTATGAAGGGATTCAGGGAAACCAGCAGGCCGGACTTGAGTCCTGGAGATGGGAAGTACAGTGCCTGCACTCTGAAGGAGGGGTGTTAATGTTGCAGTTTAAAAACTGTAGTGTAAAGCACCCTTCTGGCAAGACAGTGATGGAGTGAATGATGGTGAAAGTTTTTCTTTTTCGGGCCACCCTGCCTTGGTGGGAATCGGCCAGTGTGATAATAAATAAATATATATATATATATATATATATATATATATATATATATATATATATATATATATATATATATATATATATATATATATAACCACGGAGATTAGAATAACTCTAGGCCTTTTGTGTTGCAAACAACACATCATTAGGAGCCTGCAAAGCTGCAGAAAAGAGGAGGATAACCAGTCAAATACGTTCCCAAAAGACGACTTCACTGGAGTGAGAGAGAGAGAGAGTGAGAGAGATAGAGAGAGAGAGAGAGAGAGAGAGAGAGAGAGAGAGAGAGAGAGAGAGAGAGAGAGAGAGAGAGAGAGAGAGAGAGAGAGAGAGAGAGAGATAGGTTAGTAATTAAATAATTAAGTAATTTTATTTAGGTATTCACAAATACAGTTTCATAGATTATCATACATAGCAACATATGAGCAGAGAACCTAGGATAACCTAATAAGGTCAAGGTGAATGACTTATTTCCACTGAAGCCCTTTTAATATCTTATTAATATACTATAAAGGAGATATACGAGGAATAAGGTCAAATGAGTTATTTATATTTACATCTGTGTTAGCTAAAGAAATAAAAAATCATTCTCCTTCTTTTTCTGTCGCTACATTCAGCAGGCACCTTTTGGCTCTCTTCTTGAACTGGCTCTTGCTATGACTGGCTTTGACACGTACAGGCAGTCTGTTCCATTCCTTTATTGCTCTAAATAAAAGGTGTTTAAAGTCTGGCCACTGACTGTGGGTACTACAAAGTTGTGCTCTCTCCCCCACTCTTCCCCTCTGCATGCCAGTACCCATAGTCAGATGGTTGAATATTATAGCATTAGAAAAATCCCACAAGCACTGATATTATAACAGTAGCCTAAAAAAAACGAGAAAAAGGGAACATTTAAAGGGGAGACTTCTAAAAGTTATACAAAGGAAATGGGGTTCATTAAAATAAACTCATTTAAAGAGGGAGGCATCTGTAATTACAAGGAAGATGGTCACAGTTATTCATCACACATTATTCTGAAGCAAACTCTGGTTCAACCTTAAGAAACTGCAAGAAAAATAGGCCCTAATTTCTTGGTGTGGCACTCCATTGAAGACAATCTAATGCATTCGTACAGGAGCCCACTTCTTGACAGTGTATTGTTGTTGCCTCAATTAAAATCGCATCTAATTTGAACAACCCATCACTGATATTGTGTAACGAATGCTTACCATGCTTAATAATTGCCAATTTTACAATATTCCTTTCAAGCCAAGTTGAACAAGGAAAGATGGCTCTTGCTTTCCGCCAATTTCCCTGGTTATTACAAGCTCTAATGTGGTTGAAAATCACATTCGACTCCTGTGCTTTATATGTATCAAATAACAATGCTGTGATATTCTCACTTCTAATGGTTTTCCCATCTGTCCCAAATAGGAGAGACTGCAACCGTTGCAACCAATTCTGTAGACACCACCAACATGCTGGTGAGGTGAATTCTTTATCAGAATGCTTCTAACAGTCCGTGAAATTTTAAATACTGCTTATATATTAAATCTTTTAAGGGCATTCGACAGGATAGATAAATTCTCATTGTATAGGACCATCACATTTTTGGTCCGAGATGTTATCCTAGGTTCTGTTCTGTAATGTTGCATGCAAAGAGTATGTTACACTTTATTTGGTGTATGTAGACACTCCCATATAGGCTGCCTCCTAACCAGCAAACCAGGTGCTAAGGGTTTAATGGTAAGGTTACCCATTGTTAAATCAGTACCCTGGTTCATTGACCAATCATAGACTAGTCTGCCAAATGCTGTGGTGATCACTCCTAGTCAGCATTTTTCAGACTTACCTTTAGCTGGTTGAAGCACGTTGCTCTCTCTCAGGCTTCTGTCTTTGCCTTCATCACTGTGGTGCACTTATATTCCACTCCTGTACATAGCGTACATATCTGTATATAAGCATTTGGTGAAGGAAAATATAAGTTAAACATTCTGCTGAGTTTGTTTTGCTCCAACCCACTACGACCGGGTCACAGGCCAACATTTCCTGTGTTGTAAGATGGGTCATCTGTACGGGAGCTGGAGCTGGAGCTGGAGCTGGAGCTGGAGCTGGAGCTGGAGCTGGAGCTGGAGCTGGTTTTGGTATCGTTGGAAGCTGAAGCTGATCTTAGTATCATTCAAATAGGCTGGTCCTAGTATCATTCAGAGCTATCGCTCGGCATTGCGTATCAGCCTTGCCATCGCTTTTGTTATTGTGTACCAGCCTTGTTATTGTGTGTGTATTCCGCAGTCATATTACGTTACTGCTGCTCTTTGCGTGTATTCTAAACAGCATGTTACGTTAGTAACATGAACATGTAACGTGAATGAGGACGTCGAGGAAAGGTAGCTTGTCATTGGACTCTTCTTCCTCTACCTCCCGGAGATTTTGTTGACTTGATTGAACTCTGTGTTAATTTCAACTGTTTTTCTTTCAATAACAAGCTCTACAAACAAACCTACGGCATGGAAATGGGGTCCCCCATCAGTGCCGTCCTAGCCAACTTATACATGGAACACCTAGAGTCTGAACACTTCGCCAACAACATCCCTTCAAGCGTCACTTGGTTACGTTACGTGGACGACGTCCTCGTAATAACTCCCAAACGTTTTGATGTACGGAATCTTCAGGCAAGGCTCAACGCAGTTGAACCGGCGATCCAGTTTACACTAGAAGAAGAGTCCAATGACAAGCTACCTTTCCTCGACGTCCTCATTCACAAAGTAGACAACAACCTAAGATTTCAAGTTTATCGGAAACCTACCAATAAAAACGATCTCACACACTTCTATTCCAGTCAAGATACCAAGACCAAAAGAGGCATCATCATCGGGTTTTTCCTAAGAGCATACCGAATTTGTAGTCCTGAGTTTCTTGACGAGGAATGTTCATACATTCACCAAACATTCACTGAGTTACATTTTCCTTCCTTTTTCATCAAAGACTGCAAGAAAAGAGCTCTTCAGATCATTAATTCTCCACGCACCAACACCACTCCCAACAAAGTTATAATTCTTCCCAACAGCCAGGTTGCACTGAACGTTTCTAAAGTACTTTCACAAGCTAACACCAGAGTCGCCATTGCTTCTAGCACTTCAATAAAGGATCTAACCAGGACAAAATCAAAGGACCACGAACCAGTCAACGCAGGAGTTTACACTGTACCCTGTGGAGGCTGTGACAAGATCTACGTAGGTGAAACAGCAAGAAACCTCGACACCCGCCTCAATGAACACATTTACGCATGTAGGAACGATAACTTGAACAACGCCTGTGTACAACACCGAAATTCCACCAATCATCTCATGAAATTCAGGGACGCCCAATTAGTGATCAAAGAAACTAACTTCCGTAGACGCAAGTGCCTCGAATCAGCACTCATCACTGTTTCGAATACAATTAAACAAAACAACGGCAGCTTCACCATCTCTGAAGTCTTAGCAAGAATCCTCCTGAAAACAGTAAACCCTGCCATCACATAGTCTCTCCTGTTATACTACACAAAGCACATTACAGAGTGAACACTGAAACAGGCTGCCTCTATCCAGTCTATATTTGTCCAACCTAATTTTATGTTACCCAAGTAATAGCTTTTATATCCTTTTACTCATGTACGAATTAATTGCTCTACCATATTGTATTACTACTACCACTACAACTTTTGTCACTACTACTACTACTACTACTACTACTACTACCACTAGTATTGCACCTCACTCTGAGCCTATATATACCCTCTGTGTCCATGTATTGTTTGTAATGGCTTGATAAAGCTCCTGGAGAGCGAAACGTTGCCACAATAAAATGTCACATTAGTTGCACTTGTGTCCTTTTACTTTACACATTGTCGGTAATTCTACCAACTTTATTACAATTGTCAAACTGTTTGTTTCGTAACGTGGTGAGAAGAGAACGATGGATAACAAACGCTGTAACTCGTTGTTGTTAAATATGTATAAAAAGCAGTCGAATTCCTCCTTCCCTGTCCAATCAATTATCCCTCCATCCTTCCAAACAAAATAAAATGCAGGATTCCTACTCAAGGAGACATTTATGTGCCTATGGTCTACAGTATTTATAATTCTACAGTTTTATATTAGTGTCAGTGGTGACTCTTCCCTCATACCCCCACCACACACTGAAGCTAGTGGTACACATATGCTTTACCGTTAGTCACTCTATATGCTGAACAGTAAAGGTTTATTTTAATATTTATTTAAGGGTTAAAGATGATTTTAGTATTACACAAGAACATTACATAAGTTATATTCAGATTTTTGTCTCACCAATTTTTAAAGCTATCCAATTAAATAGCATTAATAACCCTAATAACCTATTCTACGAGAGAAAGTTAACACAGATTATTGATCTGTACTGGTGAATTGACATCTTAAACTATTTGTTATCCAGGTGACAGGCCATAACACAAATTGAAAAACTTGTCTTCGGTGCCAGTCTGCCATGTAATAGTCAATGATGCGAATTAAAGTTCAAACATTGTCATTAAATGTCATTTAGACTAACTTTAGGTAGCTATTCGTCGCTTGGCTCTCGGGGAGAGCGGACGTGCGCAGTGACTGCCCTTACCGTCAGTTTGTGTAACTTTGGTTTTCACAACATGGCGACACACGGACGACGCCGGGTGAATACTATTGGCATTGAAGTCGTTCGTGAGGCTGTTTATCCCCATTCGGCACAGCTACTGTTACTGGCTATCATCAGGGACACGTATGGTATAGCGACTGAAGAGCTATACGGAGTAACATTGAATGGGGCCTACAGAATCTTCGTAAACTTCAGTAACACCAGCGTTTACGAGGATATTGTCATAAGATTTCAAGACGTCAACATGCCGGTGAATCCGGCAGAAACGGTGAGACTACATAATGTATCTCGGTTTTTCACATGGATGAAAATTAGGAACGTGCCGTTTGAAGCAGACGAGGCGGATCTACGAGCCGTATTTGAGAAATACGGAACTGTACACCTGGTGACGATGGGTACATGGAAGAACGGATCATACGCAGGAATGCCTGAGGGTAGTTTCTCGCTAAAGATGACTCTACAACACCCTATACCTTCTTATGTGCAACTGGAGAAGTTCAGGACGCAAGTCCTCATCGCATACGCAGGGCAACAACGGACATGTAGATTGTGTGGCCCCTACGACCACATTGCAGTGAACTGTCCTCGTCGTCGGGACGCACAGGAGCTGGAACAACACCAGGAATCATCAGGGAGCCAAGGGGCGCCTGTGGGGGCATCTGCGATGGGAACATCAGGACACAAGGCGTAGAGTATGGAGGTTGACGAAGCGTTGTCACAGGATGATGGATGCACTACGCTGCCGGGTGAGCAGGAAAATTCAGGGACGACACAGGTGCCCGTGAGTAAGGTGCCACTCGAGGACGCAGGGGATGTGAGGAGCGCCATAGACTCGATGATACATGACCTGCTGGGTTCCCCGGGAGAAGTCTCCATAGAGGGACTTGTAGGTGCTTTGGAGTCAGCTCCGACCACCATGCAAGTGATGGAGGATGTGTCGGGGTCCAGTATGGACGACGCCTTGCAGCATGAAACTGTAGAAGCAGAGGTGCATGATGCAGGCTTTCAAGAGGTTGTGAGGAGGAGGACTACAGTATCTCCAAAGAGGGCAGCTGCATCGTCGGACATAGACGATGTGCTTACACCGGAGGGAAGGGGAGAATAATTTGCTTGGATGGGTCGTGGAGGAGGGTAAGAGTATCTTTGGTGTGTGTTTATGGTCCGGCAGAGAGGGATAGTGGGGTTAAAAATTACTTTGTTCGGGATGTTCTGGTTTATCACTTACGATTGTTGCCGGCAGTTGTGGTGGTGGGAGGGGACTGGAATTGTGTGATTCGGTGTAGGGATGTGGAACCAAGAGGGATGGGGTTTTGTTCAGGATTGTTGGGCGAACTGTTAAAAGGAGTAGGGTTGGTAGATGTAGCGGGGAGTATGACATGGAACGTCGAACACACATTTGTAGGGCAGGGATATGCAGCTCGACTGGATAGAATCTATATTACTTGTGAAGGAAACAAACACATATGCAGTTTAATGTGATCTTTTATTGACAACGTTTCGCCCACACAGTGGGCTTTTTCCAAGTCACACACAGATCTACCTGGGGTGGAAGGTACGGGAGTATTTATAGTCATGTTCAGAATGTTGAACCTGATTATAAATACTCCCGTACCTTCCACCCCAGGTAGATCTGTGTGTGACTTGAAAAAGCCCACTGCGTGGGCGAAACGTTGTCAATAAAGGATCACATTAAACTGTATATGTGTTTATGTTTCCATTATGTCGGTATTTTATACCATTTATTTTCGTTACTTGTGAAGGCTTACTCAGCCCTGTAACAACTTCAGACAGTATTACCAAGGCTGGCTCCTCCTCAGGAAAATTAATGAATAGAAAAAGAAATAATAATTCACAAAGATAAACACTTTATTATTTAGTAATGCAAAGATAAAACATTGAAAAAATGAATGTGTATCCTATTTGACAGAAAAATGAAAAATGAAATAGAAAAATTACATTTGAATTCAACGCTAATATGTACAGTTATACTGGGGTGTCTGGTTGAGGTTGACACCGTCTTGTAGAAATTGTAGCCGTTGATGATGGGGGGGGGGTCACAGGTGTTGGTGACAACCCAACGACTAGTTCTTCACAGAGTCTATAGCCTTGAATAGTCAGTCCAGATGACAGGAACTCAGGTTCTTTACCACTGCAAAGATGAGAAGTAGTGTCCTGTACAATTAATCAGGTAGGTAGATTATGAATGACGTCTCATGGGCTGTTTCAGCCCGTCTCCTTCAATACTTCTCGTTGGTTGGCAGGTGACCCGATCTGTCATTCCAAGCTGGAAAGAGAGACAGATTACCCACTGCTTAAGAAATCACTCTCCATGATAAGTGCAAGATACATTAAAAAGGTGGTGATTATCGAAAAGTCTTATATGGAGCTTAAAACTGAAAGGACTAAGTTTATTATTGGTCAAAAGTGAAGCTTTCAACCAATATCCACTAGAATAGGAGCAGAGGCTTTTACCTACAGTTGTGCTGGGAGCTGTGAGTGGAGATTGGTCGGAGCCCCACACGTCACCTTTCTGGGTGGGGAAAAAGGGGGAGGGAGGGGATAGCGGGAGCGAGACTGACCCTCCCTTAACAAGCAGCCGGCAATCAAACTATCGTTGCCATATACTCGCTCACTACTCCTATCTGTTGAACTTTTCCCTCACACTCCCCCATACCAAGACTTATAGTCAAGGAGTATAAGAATAGGCGAGGAGAAAGTTCTAACACATGAAAGTCGCATAAGGCACCAAATCTTCTACTGACTGTCACGACTTAACCAGAGAAATAATTGGATGAACCATTGATATATACAATATGAAACTTAAAAGCTTGGAGTGCCAATGTCCACCTCAAGAGGCGACTGTTGGTTCCCTTAAAAGTTTTTAGGTATATCGAAGGTTTGTGATTCGTCTCTAAAATGAATACTTTCCCCAGAAAATAAAATTTAAGCTTTGAGATACCCCACACAAGGGCCAAACATTCCTTTTCTATGGTGGAGTATCTCGTTTCAGCAGGAAGGAGTTTCCGGCTTAGGAAGCATACAGAAAAGGGAGTACCATCATGGTATTGTAGTAACACTGCACCTAAGCCGGTATTGGAGGCATCAGTTCTTAAACAAAATGTTTTGTTAATACCTGGGATCTTAAGTATAGGGTCTTTTGAGAAGATATTCTTAATCTCATTAAACATTTCTCGAGCTACGTCAGAAAGTTCAAGAGGTTCCTTCACAGACTTTTTAAGGAAGTCAGATAATATGCCTGTAAGATCAGTAAGATTCAGGATAAACCGTGCATAAAAATTTACAGAACCAAAAAAGCTATGCATGAGCTTCTTGGTTTTGGGGAATTTAAACTCTAATGAAGCTTTGATCTTACTGGAGAGAGGCTGCAAAGAGTTACTAGAAAGGATCAGTCCGAGATATCTAATCTTGTTATATCCAAGGAAGCATTTCTTTGGCTTGGCAGTAAAAGGCCATGTGAGCGTAACCTACATAAAACTGATGTTAATGTTTAGATATGCTTGCTCCACGTCGATGTCATTACGTAGATGTTATCAAAATAAACTGAAACATTTGGCATATTACCCAAGACCTTTCTCATCAGTCTCACATAGGTAGCACAGGCAGTTACCAAACCGAAGGGCATAGTTCTATACTGCATCAGTCCTTGGTGTGTAGGAAAAGCGGTGTACTGCTTAGAAGAAGGATCTAACATTACTTGATGATATGCCTGTGCAATATCAATTTCTGAAAAGAAGGAAGAGTCATAAAATTTGTGTAGATCGCTGTCTATTAAGGGCATAGGCTCACCATCCCACCGAGTTATAGCATTAAGGCCTCTGAAGTCAATAGCAAGACTATATGAATTATCCTCCTTAACCATGACTATTGGTGAGCAATATGCAGATACTGAAGGTTCAATGATCTTTAATTTTAATAATTTGTCTAGCTCTCGGTCAAATGCATCCCTAAGGTGAACTGGAACTGGGTATAATTTCCGTTTGATAGGATTGTCCGTCACTAAGTCAATCTTATGGAATACCGTGGAGGTGACACCTGGAATATCAGTAAAAACGTCTGAGAAGTTACTCACACATTGAAGTAGTTCATGTTTCTTATGGTCATCCAAAGACTCATTAATATTAATGTTTGTTGCACCCGAGTGGTCAAGAGTCACCAAGTCATTTAGTTCTCTGTCATAGTCTAAGTTAGAGGTGTCAGTTACGCACACCTTACACTCCTCAGTTGTCTTATCAAGTTTGTGTGGAAAAACTAAATCAAAGTTATTCAGGCAGTTAACCGAATTTCTTCGGTAATATTTCTTAAGGATGTTGATATGATAAAGCTTAGGTTTCCCCTTGACTTCTATAAGGTAATCAACCTTCCCACCAATTTTTAATGCCTTATATGGACCTTTCCATGCTACTAATAATTTATTTGACTTGATAGGCAAAAGTACTAGGACTTCACTCCCTACTTTAAAACTTCTCCTCTGACTTTTGGAATCAAAATAGGTTTTGTATTGGTCCATTGACAAGCTTAAGTTTTTCGAAACTATGTCAGAGGTCTCCTCAAGTTTGGATCTAAGGTCAAGGAGAAACTGTTAAGAAGACTGAAACTCAGCATTTACCTCCTCATTAGTCCGTATGTCATGAAGGATGGACAATGGACCTCTGGCCTGTCTACCATAGAGAAGTTCAAAAGGTGAAAACCCCAAAGAGTCACTGGGAACCTCCCTCATGGCAAACAAAGCACAGGGTAGGAAACGATGCCACTCCTTAGGTTTAAGGGAGCAAAGTTTCCTTAAAATGGACTTGAGGATCGAATGCTGGCGCTCAATCCTCCCATTACAGCTGGGATGATAGGGTGTGGTGAAGAGAGGCTTCACTCCCAGAAGTTGGTATAGATGCTGCATTAAGTCAGATGTGAATTGTGTCCCACGGTCAGACAAAATTTCTCTAGGGATGCCCACTCTGGAGAAGATGGACAAAAGGGCTTCACCCACCTCTGTAGTGGTTATGGTCTTTAAGGGAACGGCTTCAGGGAAGCTCGAAGCATAATCGACTAATGTTAATATATATCTATGTCCCCCAGATGAAAGTGGTGATAAAGGACCAACAATGTCAATAGCTACTCTTTCAAACGGTACCGTAAAGATAGGCATTTTGACCATAGGTACTCGCCTGGTACCTCGGAAGGATGTCAGTTGGCAAACTTTACACGATCTACAATAGGTAGTGATATCTGAGGACATTTTGGGCCAAAAATAGGTTTCCCTAATTTTATTTAAGGTTTTACGATGCGAGAAATGTCCGGCCACTGGCAGGTCATGAGCCATTTTAAGAACAGTCTCTCTGCATTGACTTGGAACAACTAAGATGGAATAGTCTATCTCATCTGAATTTAATTTGAATACTGATTTATACAAGATACCTTTTATATATTCAAATTTATGTGAAAAGTTTTTCCTTTGGATAACTTGATTTTGTTTAGCGGCATTATGGTAATTCTGAAGAGAAGGGCAATGGTCTGAGCCCTAGTCAAGACATTTACAGTATCAGAGATGATATCCTCACTTTCATCTAACAAGTGAACCGGTGATCCTACTATCTTGCTTTCGAGAGTAGTATCACTAGTTTCTAACCCCACATGAATAGCCTGAGACATTGCCTCATCTGAACTTTCGAGGGGCTTCTTTGACTCTACAGGAAGAGGATCTGAAACACCTATGTCCATCTTTGGTGACGAAAGGTCAACCTCAGAAGGAAGAATGGCACCTTTTACATTACCTATTAGTACGGAGCAAGAAGTGATGGGAGCTAGTACGGCTTCAGACCAACCTGTGAACCATTTAGACCTAATGTAACATCGGATGGTAGGAAAAGTGTCTGTACGGCCCAAGTAGTCTGAAAGTATAGCAGAGGAATGAGTTTCTTTAAGATTAGGGAACAGTTTATCAGAAATGACTATACATGTGCATCCAGTGTCTCGTAAAATGGTAGATACATTAAGGCAGGTTTGGGGTTGAGTGGATTTCGTTTGGAGGAGGTGGAGTTGGACCTGGATGAAGTCTTGGATGTGGTGGAGGTGGAGTGGGCGAAGATGGATGCAGAGGAAGTGGAAGCTTTGGTAATGGATGAAGAAGTGGGTAAAGAGGTGGGGAAGTAGTAGATGTAGTGAAGAGGGGTAGGGGAGGAGGAGAGCTGGTGAGTGTAGGAAGAGGGGGGGTGGGAGAGAGGGAGGAGGGAGAGGTTGTACGGGGCTTAGAAGAGAAGCAGAAAGGAGGGATGATTAGAGAGGGAAGAGTGTTAGCAGACAAGATTAGGTTAAGGACATGTGAGTAGTAGTCTAATTGGTAAGCTTGAGAGATTGCCATTGCAGAGTGGGCAGCAGTGGCGAGTTGACAGATAGTTTTGAAGTCTAGTGTGGGTGTAGGTGTAGATGGAGAGATGTTTGTAGTCTGTGTGTTGGTGTTTGATGTGTGTAGGGTAGAAGAGGTAGACCAAGTGCGTGGTGAGGCCCAGGCAGTGGGGGTGGGGGAAGGAGGTTTGGTAGGGAGGGTGATACAGAGAAGGGGTTGGGGAGGGAGGTACAGGGAAGGGGTTTGGGAGGGAGGGAGGTTGGCATGCTCTGAGGGAGGAGAGAATGTCCTTTCCAGAGGGGCAGGAATATGCAACTGCAGTGTGTGTGACCCGCCGCAGTTAGAACATTTAAGGGGGAGGTTGAAAGTATTCCAGAAGTGGCCAGTTGCTGAACATCTGGAGCAGATTTGTGTGGATGTCCATGTGTTTTTGTCGTGGCCGAATTTGTAGCATTAAAGACATTGTATGATGGGGTGGAAGTTCGGAGTGAAGAGAGTGTTTGGGGGAATGCGGATGGTCTTGGCAAGGATTCCTTGATTGACGAGTGTAGAGGCGTCAGGAGTTGAACAGCGTATTTTGAGGATCGTAGAGTTTTCACGTCTGTAAATATCGTCAACAGAGACTTTGTTCTTGGAACTAATGTCTGTGTCATAGGCAGTCAGGAGAGAATAGTCTACGTGTTTTGCAATGACTGTGCATTTGGCGCGGTGCTCAGAGGTCCAAATAATAGTGAAGCCGGCGTTTAGAAGTTTTTGTCTCGTAGCGGTTGAGGTGTACGTTTCGTAGGAATGTCTCTCAAGAAGGAGTTCGAAGCCTGAGTTTGTTTTAAAGACTTTCAGTTGAGGTGTACCAGTGATCTGGTACAATAAATTTCTAGGACAGATAGTGACATGATCAGAATTAGAGTATTTGAGGTTTGCCGAGAAAGAATTGGGTTTGGAAGAGGCAGAGGCGGGAGTAGACGGGATAGAGGCAGAGTGAGAGGGGGAGTGGTAGGGGAAAAGGAGGTGGAAGACATTGAAGGCATCGTAAAGATGAATAATCAGTTGTGGCAGCTAAATCCGTGAGAATACTTTGCTAGGCAAGTACGTGTGAAGTAGACACACGTACTTGCCTGGCTATTACTTTAAAAGTTTTCTTGTCGAGCCAGGGAGGCGCAGGACCCAGAGGTATGCTGTAGCTTGATGAAGCACAGTATGCCCTGAACGGCGAGGAGAGGCAACACTGGCTATGAACGGCGAGGAGAGACAACACTAGCTGTATGGCATGGAGACTTCAGACAGCAACAAGAGTGCAAAGGTAGGCTTCCTGCCCTTGGGTAGGCAGCCACCGACGCACCAATCCTGATGGTGAAGACGAAGGTTCAGTAACCACCACTCTGAGGAAAAGTCACTCCTAACACTGGGTAATTAGAGGCGAGATCGTTGGTCGATGATGTCTCTGATCGATGATGATGATGTGTCAATAAAAATGAAAGCACGAACGAATAAGTTCAGGTAAGATCCCAAATGGGATGAGCGGGGAAGACGGGACAGACGAAGAATAGTGCTGGAGAGGAGTGTTCTTAGTCTTAGAAATAGAGCCATGGCTTAACCCAGCAGCTAAGGCGATCGTGGGACAGACATTGATAACAGAAATTCAGGCTCTTCTGTTGGGACTCTGGTGGGGTGAGCGGGGAGGACGGGAGAGGCGAAGATTAGCGCTAGAGAGGAGTGTAGAATTAAACCATATCTTAACCCAAAAGCTAAAGCGATCGTGGGTCAGAGAATGAACAGCGAGCGCAAGGTACCTGTCAGAGAATCCAAGGTTATTTGTAAATAGGGTTAGCAGCATGATCATACAAGGAGTAGAAAAGGTTGTGTTGGTTTGTGGGTCTGCGAATGTCTTCGTCAAGGAGGGAGGTCCAGTAGTCATATCGTGTCTCAAGTTTGTTTATTTGTCTGTCACTGAGCGTCTTCCAGTACAGATTCAGCGCAGGGATGTCTGATTGGGATGTTTCATTTTTATTTGCATCTAGTATGCAAATAAAAATGAGAGAAGGAGGGAGTATAAATAGGCCAGCACATTGAGACGGGACAAGAGAGGTAGTAGGAAAGGACGAGAGGTAGTGGCATAGGTGGTAGTAGAAGTAGTAGCAGTAGTGATAGTAGTTGTAGTAGTAGTAGTAGTAGTAGTAGTAGTAGTAGTAGTAGTAGTAGTAGCAGCAGCAGCAGCAGCAGCAGCAGCAGCAGCAGCAGCAGCAGCAGCAGCAGCAGCAGCAGCAGCAGCAGCAGCAGCAGCAGCAGCAGTAGTAGTAGTAGTAGTAGTAGTAGTAGTAGTAGTAGTAGTAGTAGCAGCAGCAGCAGCAGCAGCAGCAGCAGCAGCAGCAGCAGCAGCAGCAGCAGCAGCAGCAGCAGCAGCAGCAGCAGCAGTAGTAGTAGTAGTAGTAGTAGTAGTAGTAGTAGTAGTAGTAGTGGTAGTAGTAGCCGTAGTAGTAGTAGTAGTAGTAGTAGTAGTAGTAGTAGTAGTAGTGGTAGTAGTAGCCGTAGTAGTAGTAGTAGTAGTAGTAGTAGTGAAGTCAGTTAAAGACTAAGAAAGAGGAGCACTGCAAAGGAGCTAGGGGCCCACAAAGGGTAGGAACAAGAACACAAATGGAGGAAAATTAATAATGGACCAAACACCCAAGGCAGAAGAAAGAAAATCCAAAAGAGAAAGAGGGGAAGAGGTAGAAGGGGAAAAAAGAATCATAAGAACATAAGAAAGAAGGAACACTGCAGCGGGCCTACTGGCCCATGCGGGGCAGGTCCAAGTCAACTCCCGGCTTAGACCAATGGCCCACCCAGTCAGGTCAGCAACACGGCTTCTGACCCAGTAGCACCAGCTAGTCTGGTCCAAGTCACACCTACCCACACCCACTCATGTATTTATCTAACCTATTTTTAAAACTACACAACGTAATCAGGTTAAGTTATGGGTATTCTGAAGACTGGAGCATTTAACAATGTAATGAGAAAGGAAGGCATCTACAGAGACAAAGCCTCGACTAAGATTCATACAAGGAAACTTGTGTGTAAGGAAGGAATCAACCAGAAGGCGACTGTGAAAATTAGAGTAGGGTAGACAGTTTTAGCAGAAGACTAGTCAGTAGGATGACTGTGATTTCTGACATAACAGAAAAGAGCATTGTTGGTGTCGGCAAGCCTAACACTACTTTTGTGCTCTCTAAGTTTGTCAGAAAGAGAATGGCCAGTTTCTCCAAAGTACTGAAGAGCACAAGAGGAACAAAAAATAGAGTAGACACCAGGAGCATCTACAGAGGGAGAGGTATGAACTAGATTGGTACGAAAAATGTTAGTCTGGCGAAAAGTACGTTTGATGTCTAAGGAACGGAGAGAGTTGTTGAGATTAGAAAGACTGGAAATATAGGGAAGGCAAAGGACAGAAGTGTTCCCAGGAGTAGAGAGTTTGGGAGAAAAGAAAGTTCGTTTAGCACGTGACAAGGCTATGAAATGGGAATGGTAGCCAAGACGGGAAAATGAATTACGAAGAGTGGAAAGTTCTGATTCAAGGAACTAAGGATCACAATTGCGGAGAGCAAAGGAAAAAAAAGGAGATAAGAACACTTGTCTTGACAGAGGAAGCATTATAAGAAAAGCAGCGAATGTACATGCCACTGGAAGAGCAAAACCTGTATCTGAGCGGTGGACATGAACATCAAGGAAAGGAAGCAAGGAATTAGATTCCCATTCAGCTTTAAACTTAATGGAAGGGGCAAGATTAATAAGGTCATCAAGAAATGGTTGGAAGACCACAGTCATGAGACCAAAGAGCAGAGATGTCATCTACATAGCGGAGCCAGAGTGAAGGGCGCACATCAGTATTAGGAGGAACAACATCCTCGAAGTATTCCATGTAAAGATTAGCAAGGACAGGAGATAGAGGAGAGCCCATAGCGACACCGAAGGTTTGAGAATAATATTTACCTTGGAAGGAAAAGGAATTTGTGTCCACACAAAGGCGGATAGGATCATGAAAGACATCAGTAGGTATAGGGAGAT
The DNA here is from genome assembly GCF_038502225.1 of Cherax quadricarinatus. Classification (NCBI taxonomy): domain Eukaryota; kingdom Metazoa; phylum Arthropoda; class Malacostraca; order Decapoda; family Parastacidae; genus Cherax; species Cherax quadricarinatus. The sequence continues at coordinate 60,484,587 of NC_091297.1, forward strand.
GAAGTAACCCTTCACTGGCTTTCACTCCAATCACGGTATTGTGCTGTTTTGTTATTGCTTAATAATCCTTTTGGTATGAATACTTGTATTCCCTGATACATTATTCCAGGCATCTCGAAGCCTTATCCACGTTTAATTTGACGCACCCCTAACACGGGATGGTGTAAATGTGTTGTGCGTCTCTTTATAACAAGGTCATTAATTGTGCAGGATAGGTTGTTTGTTGGCTATGCTGGTTTTGCTCTCGGTGAGATGGCTGAAGATATCCCATGCCTGACTGAAAGGTAGTAATAACAATCTGTTTGGTAACTTTGTTTGGTTGTGTAGATGATTTCTTCAGCTTTTCTCCTGCATGTATAAAACGACGAATGTGAGACACAGAAGTTTCGTAAAGTCCTGGTGAATGACACATTTCTTTCCTAGGAAAGCAGGGAGATCCTAAATGTTCTCAAGTGGAAACCTATGATGACTTCTTTTTTTCATAGTGTCATGGTGTGAAAGGAAGTATAACAGGTAATCTTCGTTTAAGGGGCTTCCTATAGACCCTGAAATTCAATTTACTCGTATTCCAGCACAGTAATATGTCTACAAAAAGCGGTCATCTATTTTGTTCATCCTCCACCGTAGAAACAGAGAAAAATAGGCCTGGAAATTCACTAAAATCACACAGGAGACGAGCCTAGTCGAATTACAGTTGGTGACTTATTCCTTTTTTTTTCAGGCCCACCAAGTCTCATCTCTGAAGCTAAAACTTATGCTCGCGAGGACTACCTCTTAAAACCTTTACTTTTATAAAAGAGGAGGCGCTTACCACTACCCTGAGGTTCGTCACTCGCCACTTTGCAACTTTATCTCCCTGGGACAGCCGAGGGCACATATACATTTGCTGCTGAGAAAACATGGAAGATAATAATCACAAGACCTGGTGATGTAAGTAGAGTGCGTGGTGTAGCAGGAAGATACCTGGTGCAGAACAAACCTGATTAGAGCTGGATCAATTCATGATGATATGACTTAAAAAACTCTACTCTGAGCAAGAAAGTTTCGCGCTCCATGTGGATTATAAAGTGTCACTTGATTGTTTTATACTAGCACAAACTTTTGCTAATATAGAGCTTCCCGTATTTGCTTGAAAGCTGCTGTTGTAAAAATAAACAAAACACAAATCTGCTGCTGCGATGAATATGCTCCACGATCCTGGACGGTGTTGACATTGATGGTGACACAGAACACGTTTGTGGTGTTCTTAAGCGCTTGCGCTAATCCTTCCTGCTGTCAACCAAACCACACATTGACAGTCACACCTCCACACCTTAACACCTCAACACCTAAACACCGTTACATCTTCACACCTTCACATCTTCCCTCCGGGACCTTACTCGCCTTCTTCCTATTCCAAACACGGATCTTCTTAAGAATCGATCTCTTAAATAAATTTTCCTCCATCCTGTTCTGAATGTGAATCTTGATCCAATTACCCACCCTGAGTCCCGAGTCATGAGTCGACACAGACTCGTGAATTCAGCGATTGCATCTTCAACTCTGTACATGTATGATATACAATACCGACAAGATGAAAATTAGACACATGTGCAACATCTGGGTATCTCTATTATAGACGTGTCGCCACCCAGTTGCTTTATCAATACAAATTCAAGGATATAATTGGAAGACAGTAGAACTATATACAAAAATGAGGTAATCAGTAGAACTATATACAAAAGCTGAGGTAATCAGTTCCTCACTGTAGGAGTACGGTGGTCTTCACACCAACTCCATGGCTGACAGACTCCTTACCTCATCCTTTGTATATATTTTTACTGTCTTCAAATTATATTCTTGAATCTGTATTGACAAAACCACTGGAAGGCGAAACATCAACAGAAAAGATACACAGATGTTACATATGTGTCTAATTTTCATCTCAGCTCTCTGTCTTCTGGATCTTACTCTCCTACTCTCTATCTTCTGGCTCTTACCCCACAACTTTCTGTTTTCTGGCTCTTAAACTCCAAATCTCTATCTTCTGGCTTTTACTCCCCAACTCTCTGTCTTCTAGCTCTTACTCCCCAACTCTCTGTCTTTGGGCTCTTACTCTCAAATTCTGTGTCTTCTGGCTCTTACTCCCCATCTCTCTGTCTACTGGCTCTTACTCCCCAACTCTCTGCCTTCAGGCTTTTACTCTACAACTCTCTGTCTTCTGGCTCTTACTCATCAAATCTCTGTCTTCTGGCACTTACTCCCCAACTCTCTGTCTTCTAGCTCTTATTCCCCAACTGTCTATCTTTGGGCTCTTACTCTCAAACTCTGCGTCTTCTGGCTCTTACTCCCCAACTCTCTGTCTACTGGCTCTTACTCCCCAACTCTCTGCCTTCAGGCTTTTACTCTCCAACTCTCTGTCTTCTGGCTCTTACTCCCCAACTCTCTGTCTTCTGGCACTTACTCCCCAACTCTCTCTCTTATGGCTATATTCTCCAACTCTCTGTCTTCTGGTTCTTACTCCCCAACTGTCTGTCTTCTGGCCTTACTCTACAGTTCTCTGTCTTCTGGGTCTTACTCCCCAACTCTCTCTCTTCTGGCTCTTACTCTCCAATTCTCTGTCTTCTGGTTCTTACTCCCAACTCTCTGTCTTCTGGCCTTATTCTACAATTTTCTGTCTCCTGGCTCTTACTCAACAACTCCATATGTTCTGGATCTTACTGCCCAACTCTCTATCTTTTGGCTCATACTCTCCAACTCTCTGTCTTCTGGCTCTTACTCACCAACTCTCTGTGTTCTGGCTCTTACTCTCCAACTCTCTGTCTTCTAGCCTTACTATCCAACTCACTGCATCATGGCTCTTACTCCCCAACTCTGTCTCCTGGCTCTTACTCTCCAACCCTCCGTCTTCTGGATTTTACTCTCCAACTCTATGACTTCTGGCTCTTACTCTCCTATTCTCTGTTTTCTGGCTCTTACTCTCCTATTCTCTGTCTTTTGGCTCTTACTTCCCATCTCACTGTCTTCTGGCACTTACTCTCCAACTCTCTGTCTTCTGACTCTTACTCTTCAACTCTCTGTCTTCTTTGTAGATGAATGGTTCAGAGAACCGACATGTTGATAAATTAGACACATGTGCAACTCTTGGGTATCTTTATTGAGGAAACGTTTCGCCACACAGTGGCTTCATCAGTCCATACAAAGGAGAATCTTGAAGAACAGGAGGAGAATGAGGTAATCAGTCCCTCAACCTTGAGTCGATGTGGTCAGTCCATCATCAAGATTGATGGACTGACCACATCGACTCAAGGTTGAGGGACTGATTACCTCATTCTCCTCCTGTTCTTCAAGATTCTCCTTTGTATGGACTGATGAAGCCACTGTGTGGCGAAACGTTTCCTCAATAAAGATACCCAAGAGTTGCACATGTGTCTAATTTATCTCTGTCTTCTGGATATTACTCTGCAACTCTCTGTCTTCTGGCTCTTACTCTCCTATTCTCTGTCTTTTGGCTCTTACACTTCAACTCTCTCTCTTCAGGGTCCTTCTCTACAACTCTCTGTCTTCCGGCTTTTACTCTCTAGCTCTCTGTCTGCTGGCTCTTACTCCAAACTTTCTGTGGTCTGGCTATTACTCTCCAACTCTATGTCTTCTGGCTATTACTCTCCAACTTTCTGTCTTCTGGCTCTTACTCTCCTATTCTGTCTTCTGGCTCTTACTCCCCAACTCTCTCTCTTCAGAGTCCTACTCTCCAACTCTCTATCTTCGGGCTCTTACTCCCCAACTCTCTGCCTTCTGGCTCTTACTTCCCATTTCCCTGTGTTCTGGCGTTTACTTTCCAACTCTCTGTCTTCTGGTTCTTACTCTCAAGCTCTCTGTGTTCTGGCTCTTAATCCCCAACTCTCTGTCATCTGGCTCTTAATTTCCAACTCTCTGTCTTCTGGCTTTTACTATCCGACTCTCTGTCTTCTGGCTCTTACTTTCCAAGTCCCTGTCTTCTGGCTCTTAATTCCCAACTCTTTGTCTTCTGGTTCTTACTCTCCAACTCTGTGTTCTGGGTCTTAGTCCCCAGCTCTCTGTCTTCAGGCTCTTAATCTCCAACTCTCTGCTTTCTGGCTCTTACTCCCCAACTCTCAGTCTTCTGGCACTTACTCTCCAACTCTCTGTCTTCTGGCTCTTACTCTACAACTCTCTGTGTTCTGGTTCTTACTCTCCAACTCTCTGTGTTATGGCTCTTACTCCTCAACTCTCTGTCCTCTGGTTCTTACTCCCCAACTCTCTGTGCTCTGGCTCTTACTCCCCATTTCTCTGTCTTCTGGCACTTATTCTCCAACTCTATGTCTTTTGGGTCTGACTCCCCAACTCTCTGTGTTCTGGCTCTTACTCTCCAACTCTCTGTCTTTTGGCTCTTACTCCCCAACTCTGTGTGTTCTGGCTCTTACTCTCCAACTCTCTGTCTTTTGTCTCTTCCTACCCATTTCTCTGTCTTCTTGCTTTTACTCTAGAAATCTCTGTCTTCTGTTTCTTGCTCTCCAACTCTCTGTCTTCCGGCTCTTATTCTCCAAGTCTCTGTTTTCGAGCTCTTACTCCCAACTCTTCGTGTTCTTGCTCTTACTCTCCAACTCTCTGTCGTCTGGCTTTTACTCCTCAACTCTCTGTGTTCTGCCACTTAATCCCAACTCTCTCTCTTCTGGCACTTACTCTTAAACTCTCTGTCTTCTGGCTCTTTCTCCCCAACTCTCTGTGGTCTGGCTCTTACTCTCTGTTACACCCTTTTAGTCATTTTAAGTAGACTGTTTCTACTTGTTATTATCACAATGGTATACTTTTACGTTATTTCTGCTATTTCACTTAATATTATATTGAGGAGTAATTCCATTAGTAGCTAAAATGGATTTACTCGACTTTATAATATTATCTGGTCGTATTACTTAGCTCTGTATGTAGGTAGGTTGTTTAATTAGTGTCAACTGCTGGTGCGACCTGGCCAAGCACCAGTAGGTGTTTTGAGCTACTCAACCCCTGCTCCGACCAAGTCATATTGGGCTGGTAAAGCCTCACTGAGTTCAGTTCATACCTTCCTCTGGACCAGGAAGGGTCGAGGGAAGTATCCACCTCTAAAACCAACATTCGCCTCCCTAGAAAATCCCAGGAATTTTCGGGAACTCATTGCTAAGACTTATCTCGGTTGGAGAAGGCGGTTAAGAAGCTCTTAGAGAAAGTGAGCAAGCCTCTGTAGTGTAAGAGTCTTTGTTGCACAGTGAGCCCTATTATGAGAAATCTATTAATGTGTTCAAGTTTTTAGGCAACGCCTGTGCATGTGCATATACTAATATTTCGTGACTCACTCAGAGCCATTTGTAAATACTTGACCTAGTACTGTGATTATTATGATTATTAATAAATTAAATAGAAACTAAGAAAATTCCTTTTCCTCCACGAATGAAGACTCCTAGACGTGCTAAGTTTGTTATTTTGTTATGAAAAGCTCTATAACCCAGGGACCAACTGACTGTGTTCGTAACACTCTCCAACTCTCTGTCTTCTGGCTATAACTCTCCAATTCTGTCTTCTGGCTCTTACTCTCAAACTCCCTATCTTCGGCTCTTACTCCCCAACTCTCTGTGTTCTAGCTTTTACTCTCCAACTCTGTCTTCTGGTTCTCACTCACCAACACTGTCTTCTGGCTCTTTGTCTCCAAGTATTTGTCTTCTTGCTCTCTGTCTGTCTTCTGGCTCTTACTCCCCAACTCTCTCTCTTCAGGGTCTTACCCTCCAACTCTCTATCTTCTGGTTCTTACTTTCCAACTCTTTGTGTTCTGGCTCTTACTTCCCAATTATTTATCTTCTGGCTTTTACTCCACAACTCTCTGTGTTCAGGCTCTTACTTTCCAAATCTGTCTTCTGGCTCTTACTCCCCAACTTTCTGTGTTCTGGCACTTACTCTCCATCTCTGTCTTTTGGCTCTTACTCCCCAACGTTCTGTGTTCTGGCTCTTGCTCTCGAACTCTGTCTTCTGCTCTTACTCCCCAACTCTGTGTTGTGGCTTTTAATTTCCAACTCTCTATCTTGTGACTCTTACTCTACAACTCTCTGTCGTCCGGCTCTTCCTCTCCAACTCACTGTGTTTTGGCTCTTATTATACAACTCTCTGTCTTTTGGATCTTACTCTCCAACTCTGTCTTTTGGCTTTTAACCTCCAACTCTGTCTTCTGGCTCTTGGCTCTTACTATCAAACTCTATCTTGTGGCTCTTACTTTCCAAGTCCCTGTCTTCTGGCTCTTAATTCCGAACTCTCTGCTTTCTGGCTCTTACTCAACAACTCTCTATGTTCTGGATCTTATTCCCCAACTCTCTGTCTTCTTGCTCTTATTCTCCAACTCTCTATCTTCTGGCTCTTACTCCCCAACTCTCTGTGTTCTGCCTCTTACTCCCAACACTCTGTCATCTGGCTCTTACTCTCCAACTCTCTGTTTTCTGGCTCCTACTCCCCAACTCTCTGAGGTCTTGCTCTTACTCTCCAACTCTCTGTATTCTGGCTAATTCTCCCAGCTCTCTGTCTTCTGGCTCTTACGCCCCAACTCTCTCTCTTCAGGGTCCTACTCTCCAACTCTCTATCTTCTGGCTCTTACTTCCCAACTCTCTGTCTTCTGGCACTTACTCTCCAACTCTGTCTTATGCTTTTTACTATTTAACTCTCTGTGTTCTGGCTCTTACTTTTCAAGTCCCTGGCTCTTACTTCCTAACTCTGTCTTCTGGTTCTTACTCTCCAACTCTGTGTTCTCGGTCTTACTCCCCAGCTCTCTGTTTTCTGGCTCTTAATCTCTAACTCTCTGCCTTCTGGCACTTACTCCCCAACTCTGTGTGTTCTGGCTCTTACTCTCCAACTCCCTGTCTTCTGGCTCTTACTCCCTATTCTGTGTTCTGGCTATTACTCTCCAACTCTCTATCTACTGGCTCTTACTCCCCAACTCTTTGTCTTCTGGCTCTTACTTCCCAACTCTCTGTCTTGTGCCTCTTACACTCCAACTCTCTGTCTTCTAGCTCTTTCTCTCCAACTCTGTGTTTTTGCTCTTACTCTCCAACTCTCTGTCTTCTGGCTCTTACTCCTCAACTCTCTTTGTTAAGGCTCTTACTCTTCAACTCTCTGCCTTCTGGCTCTTACTCTCCAATTCTCTGTGTTCTGGCTTTTACTCTCCAACTCTGTCTTCTGATTCTTACTCACCAACTCTGTCTTCTGGCTCTTACTCCCCAACTCTCTCTCATCAGGGCCTTATCCTCCAACTCTCTCTTCTGGCACTTACTCCCCAACTCTCTGTGTTGTGGCTCTTACTCTCCAACTCTCTATCTACTGGCCCTTACTCCCCAAATTTGTGTTCTGGCTCTTACTCTCCAACTATATGCCTTTTGTCTCTTTCTACCCATTTCTCTGTCTACTTGCTTTTACTCTACAAATCTCTGACTTCTGGTGTTTACTCTCCAACTCTGTCTTCCGGCTCCTACTCTCCAAGTCTCTGTTTTCGACCTCTTACACCCCAACTCCTCGTCTTCTGGCTCTTACTCTCCAGCTCTGTCTCCTGGCTTGGCTCTTACTCTCCAACTCTCTGTTTTCTAGTTCTTAATCCTCATCTCGGCTTCTTCTGGCTCTTACTCAACTCTCTGTCTTCTATCTCTTAATCCCTAACTCTGTGCTCTGGGCCTTACTCCCCAACTCTGTTTTCTGGCCTTACTCTACAGTTCTTATGTTCTCTGTCTTCTGGGTCTTACTCCCCAACTCTCTCTATATTCTGGCTCTTACTCTCCAACTCTGTCTTCTGGCCTTATTCTACAATTCTCTGTCCTCTGTCTCTTACTCAACAACTCTCTATGCTCTGGCTCTTACTCTCCAACTCTGTCTTCTGGCTTTTACTCCCCAACTGTCTGTGTTCTGGCTCTTACTCTACAATTCTCTGTCTTCTGGCTCTTACTCTCCAATCCTCCGTTTTCCGGCTTTTACTCCCCAACTCTCTGTATTCTGGCTCTTACTACCCTATTCTCTGTCCTCTGGCTCTTACTCCCCAACTCTCTCTCTTCAGGGTCCTATTCTCCAACTCTCAATCTTCTGGCTCTTACTCCCCAACTCTGTCTTCTGGCTCTTACTTTCCAACTCTCTGTCTTCTGGCTCTTACTGTCCATCTCCCTGTCTTCTGGCACTTACTCTCCAACTCTCTGTCTTCTGGCTCTTACTCTCCAACTCTCTGAGTTATGGCTCCTACTACACAACTCTTTGTCTTTTGGCTCTTTACCTACAACTCCCTGTCTTTTGCCTTTTACTATTCAACTCTTTGTGTTCTGGCTCTTACTTTTCAAGTCCCTGTCTCCTTTGTCTTCTTGTTCTTACTCTCCTGCTCTCTGTGTTCTCGGTCTTACTCCCAAGCTCTCTGTTTTCTGGCTCTTAATCTCTAACTCTGAGCCTTCTGGCTCTTACTCCCCAACTCTCAGTCTTCTGGCACTTATTCTCCAACTCTCTGTCTTCTGGCTCCTTCTCCCCTACTCTGTGTTCTGGCTATTACTCTCCAACTCTCTATCTACTGGTCCTTTATCCACAACTCTTTGTGTTCTGGCTCTTACTCTCCAACTATATGTCTTCTGGCTCTTACTCTCCAACTCTGTCTTTTGTCTCTTCCTAACCATTTCTCTGTCTTCTTGCGTTTACTCTACAAATCTCTGTCTTGTGGCTCTTACTCTCTAACTCTGTCTTCTGTCTCTTATTCCCCAATTCTGTCTTTCGGCTCTTACTCTCCAAATCTCTGTCTTCTCGCTCTTCCTACCCAACTCTCTCTTCTGGCTTTTACTCTCCAACTCTGTCTTCTGGTTCTTACTGCGCAACTCTCTGTCTCTTGGCTTTTACTATCCAACTCTGTCTTCTAGTTCTTGCTCCTCATCTCTGCTTCTTCTGGCTCTTACTCTCCTACTCTCTGTCTTATATCTCTTACTCCGCAACTCTGTGTTGTGGGTCTCCGTCTCCAACTCTTTGTCTTACGTCTATTACTCTCCAACTCTCTCTCATCTGGCCTTACTCTCTGATTTTCTGTCTCCTGGCTCTTACTCCCTTACTCTGTTTTGTGGCTCTTACTTCCCAACTCTCTCTCTTGTGCCTCTTGCACTCCAACTCTCTGTCTTCTAGCTCTTACTTTCCAACTCTGTCTTCTGTCTCTTACTCTCCAACTCTTTTTCTTCTGGCGCTTACTTCTGAACTCTCTATCTTGTGGCTCTTACTCTCCAATTCTGTCTTGTGGCTCTTACTCCTCGACTCTCTTTCGTCTGGGTCTTACTCTCCAACTCTTTGTCTTCTGGCTCCTACTCTTCCACTCTGTCTTCTTGCTCTTACTCGACAACTCTGTGTTAAGGCTCTTACTCTTCAACTCTATGCCTTCTGGCTCTTGCTCCCCAAATCTCTGTGTTCTGGCCCTTACTCTCCATCTCACTGTCTTCTGGCTCTTACTCCCCTACTCTGTGTTCTGGCTCTTGCTCTCCAACTCCCTATCTTCGGTTCTTACTTCCCAATTCTCTGTCTTCTTGCTCTTACTCTTCAATTCTGTCTTCTGGTTCTTTCTCCCCAACTCTTTGTCCTTTGGCTCTTATTCTCCAACTCTCTGTCTTCTAGTTCTTACTCCTCAACTCTGCTTCTTCTCGCTATTACTCTCCAACTTTCTGTCTTCTATCTCTTACTCTCCAACTCTCTGTGTTCCGGGTCTTACTCTCCAACTCTCTGTCTTCTGTCTCTTACTCTTTAACTCTCTCATCTGCCCTTACTCTCCAATTCTCTGTTTCCTGGCTCTTACTCCCCAACTCTGTGTGTTTTGACTCTTACTTCCTAACTCTCTGTCTTCTGTCACTTACTTCCCCACTCTCTGATCTGTGCCTCTTACCCTCCAACTCTGTCTTCTAGCTCTTACTCTCCAACTCTGTGTTTTTGCTCTTACTCTTCAACGCTCTGTCTTCTGGCTCTTACTCCTCAATCTATCTGTCTTGTCTCACTTACTCTCAGTCTCTTTTTCTTCTGGCTCATACTACTCAACTTTCAGTCTTCTGTCTCTTACTCTCCCATTCTGTGTCTTCTGGCTCTTACTCTTCAACTCTCTTTTGTCTAGGTCTTACTCTTCAACTCTCTATCATCTGACTCTTACTCTCCAACTCTCTCTGTTCTGGCTCTTACTTCCCAACTGTCTCTCTTTTGGCTCTTGCTCTTAAAGTCTCTGTCTTCTGACACTTACTCTAAAAATCTCTGTCTTCTTGCTCTTACTCGACAACTCTCTTTGTTATGGCCCTTACTTTCCATCTCACTGTCTTCTGGTTCTTACTCCCCAACTCTTTGTTCTGGCTGTTACTCTCCAACTCCCTATCTTCGGCTCTTACTCCCCAACTCTCTGTGTTCAGACTTTTACTCTTCAACTCTCTGTCTTCTGGTTCTCACTCACAAACTCTGTCTTCTGGCTCTTACTCCCCAGCTCTGTGTTCTGGCTATTGCTCTCCATCTTACTGTCTTCTGGCTCTTACTCCCCAACTCTTTGTTCTGACTCTTACTCTCCAACTCCTTATCTTCGGTTTATACTCCCCCCCCCCAACTCTCTGTGTTCTGACTTTTCTTCTCCAACTCTCTGTCTTCTGGTTCTCACTCACAAACTCTGTCTTCTGGCTCTGACTCCCCAGCTCTGTGTTCTGGCTATTGCTCTCCATCTTACTGTCTTCTGGCTCTTACTCCCCAACTCTTTGTTCTGACTCTTACTCTCCAACTCCTTATCTTCGGTTTATACTCCCCCCCCAACTCTCTGTGTTCTGACTTTTCTTCTCCAACTCTCTGTCTTCTGGTTCTCACTCACAAACTCTGTCTTCAGGTTCTTTCTCTCCAAGTCTCTGTGTTCTTGCTCTTACTCCCCAATCACTCTGTCGTCTCTCACTTTCTCTCGAGCTTTTTTTCTTCTGGCTCATACTACTCAACTCTGTCTTCTAGCTCTTACTCTCCAACTCTCTGTGTTTTTGTTCTTACTCCCCAATCACTCAGTCGTCTCTCACTTTCTCTCGAGCTTTTTTTCTTCTGGCTCATACTACTCAACTCTGTCTTCTTGCTCTTACTCCCCAACTCTCTGTGTTCTGACTTTTACTCTCCAACTCTCTGTCTTCTGGTTCTTACTTTCCAACTCTCTGTCTTCCGGCTCTTACTCTCCAAGTCTCTGTTTGCGAGCTCTTATTCCCCAACTCTTCGTGTTCTTGCTGTTACTCTCGAACTCTGTGTCTTCTTGCTCTTACTCCTAACTCTCTGTTGTCTGGCTCTTACTATCAAACTCTGTCTTCTGGCCATTGCTCTCCAACTCTCTGTGTTCTGGCTCTTGCTCTCCAACTCTTTGTGTTCCGGCTCTTAATCCCAAACTCTCTGTTTTCTGGCTCGTAATCTCGAACTCTCTTTCTTATGGCTCTTACTCTCCAACTCTCGGTATTCTGTCTCTTACTCTTTAATTCTCGGTTCTGGTTTTACTCCCCAACTCTGTCTTCTGTCTTTTATTCTCCAACTCTGTCTTCTGGTTTTTTCTTTCAACTCTGTCTTCTAGCTCTTACTCTCCAATTCTCTCTCTACTTGTTCTTACTCTCAAACTCTTTTTCTTTTGGCTCTTACTCTTCAACTCTGTCTTTTGGCTCTTACTCCCCAACTCTCTCTCTTCTGTCTCTTACTCTCCAACTGTCTGTCTTCTCTCTCTAACTCCTGAACTCTGTCTTCTGGCTGTTACTCTCCAACCCTCTGTCTTCTGGCTATTAGTACCCAACTCTCTGTGATCTGGCTCTTACTTTCCAACTCTCTGTTTTCTGGCTCTTACTCCCCAACTGTCTGTCTTTTGGCTCTTCCTACCCAACTGTCTGTCTTCTGGATTTTACTCTCCTACTCTCTGTCTTCTTTCTCTAACTCTCCAACTCTCTCTCTTCTGGCTCTTGCTTTCCAATTCTCTCTCTTCTTGCTATTACTGTCCATCTCTCTATCTTCTTGCTATTAGTCCCCAACTCTGTGTTCTGGCTCTTCCTTTCCAATTCTCTGTCTTCTGACTCTTACTCTCCAACTGTTTGTTTTTTGGCTCTTCCTAACCAACTGTATGTCTTCTGTCTCTTACTCTCCAACTCTCTGTCTTTTGGCTAATAGTTCCCAACTCTGTGTTCTGGCACTTACTTTCCAACTGTCTGCCTTCTGGCTCTTACTCCCCAACTGTCTGCCTTTTAGCTCTTCCTACCCAACTGTCTGTGTTCTGGATTTTACTCCCCAACTCTCTCTCTTCTGGGTCTTACTCTCCTATTCTCTGTCTTCTGTTTTTCTCCACAACTCTGTGTCCTGGCTCTTACTCTCCAACTCTGTCTTTTGTCTCTTCATTCCCATTTCTCTGTCTTCTTGCTTTTACTCTACAAATCTCCGTCTTCTGGCTCTTACTCTCCAACGTTGTTTTCGGGCTCTTACTCCCCAGCTCTTCGTGTCCTGGCTTTTACTCTCCAACTCTCTGTCTTCTGGCTCTTACTCTCCAACTCTCTGTCTTCTGTCTCTTACTCTCCAACTCTCTGTCTTCTGGCTCTTACTCTCCAACTCTCTGTCTTCTGGCTTTTACTTTCCAATTCTCTATCTTCTGCCTTTTACTCCCCAACTCTCTGTGTTCGGGCTCTTACTTTCCGACTCTCTATCATCTGGCTCTTGCTTCTCAACTCTGCCTTTTGGCTCTTACTCTTCAATTTTCTGTATTCTGACTATTACTCCCTAACTCTTTGTCTTCTGGCTCATACTCTCCAACTCTGTCTTCTGGCTCATACTCTCCAACTCTTTGTCTTCTCGCTCTAACTCTCCAACTCTCTGTGTTCTGACTCTTACTCCACAAATCTCTGTCTTCTGGCTCCTTCGCTCCATCTCTCTGTCTTCTGGCTCCTTCGCTCCATCTCTCTGTCTTCGGGCTCTTGCTCTTCTATTCTCTGTGTTATGGCTCTTACTCTCCAACCCTCTTTCTTCTTGTTCTTACTCCCCAGTTCTCTGTCTTCTGTGTCTTATTCTCCAACTCTCTGTCTTCTGGCTCTTACTCCACAACTATCTCTCTCTTCTGGGTCTTACTCTCCATTCCTCTATCTTCTGTCTTTCACTCCCCAACCCTCAGTGTTCAGGCTCTTACTTCTCAACTCTCTGTCTTCTGTCATTTACTCTACAACTCTCTGTCTTCTGTCATTTACTCTACAACTCTCTGTCTTCTGGCTCTAACTCCTCAACTCTTTGTGTTCTGACTCTTCCTCTCCAACTCTCTGTCTTCTGCTCTTAATCTCCAACTCTTTTTCTTATTGCTCTTACTCCACAACTCTCTGCCTTCTAGCTCTTACTCTTGAACTCTCTGTCTTCTGTCTCTTACTCCCCAACTCTGTCTTCTGGCTCTTACTCTCCAATTCTCTGTCCTTGGCTCCTCCTCCCCAACTCTCTGTCTTCTGTCTCTTACTCTGTAACTCTCTGTCTTCTGTCTCTTACTCTCCAACTCTCTGTCTTCCGGCTCTAACTCATCAACTCTGTCTTCTGGCTCCTACTCTCCAATTCTCTGTCTTTAGGCTGTTTCCCCCAAAACTCTCTGTCTTTTGAATATTACTCTCCAATAGTCTGTCTTCTGGCTCTTGCTCCCAAACTCTCTCTCTTCTGTTTCTTGCTCTCCCTCTCACCTTTTGGCTCTTACTCCCCAACTGTCTGTGTTCTGACTCTTACTTACCAACCCTCTGTCTTCTGGCTCTTACTTCCGAAATCTCTGTCTTCTAGCTCTTACTCTTCAACGATCTTTGTTCTGGCTCTTGCTCTCCAACTCTCTGTGTTCCCGCTCTTAATCCCAAACTCTGTCTTCTTGCTCTTAATCACCAACGCTCTTTCTTCTCTCTCTTACTCCCCGACTCTCTGTCTTCTGTCTCGTACTCTCCAACTCTGTCTTATGGCTCTTGCTCCCCAACTCTGTGTTCTGGCTCTAAATCCCCAGTCTCTGTTTTCTGTCATTACTCTCCAGCTCTCTCTCTTCTGGTTCTTGCTACACAATTCTCTCTCTTCTGGCTCTTACTGTTCAGCTCTCTGTCTTCTGTCTCTAACTCTCCAAATCACTGTCCTTTGGCTCTTACTCCTAAACTCTCTCTTCTGGCTCTTACTCTCCAATTCTCTGTCTCCTCGCTCTTACTCCCAAATTTTCTGTCTTCTGGCTCTTACTCTCCAACTATTAATCTTATTGCTCTTACTCTAAAACTCTGTCTTCTGGCTCTTACCTTTGAACTCTGCCTTCTGGCTCTTACTCCCCAGCTCTCTGTATTCTGTCTCTTACTCTACAACTGTCTTCTGGCTCTTACTCCTCAACTCAGTCTTCTGTCTTTTACTCTCTAACTCTCTGTCTTCTGTCTCTTACTCTCCAACTCTGTCTTCTGGCTCTAATTCCTCAACTCTGTCTTCAGGCTCTTACTCCTCAACTCTTTGTCTTCTGGCTCTTACTCTCCAATTCTCTGTCTTCTGGTTATTACTCCTAAGCTCTCTTTCTTCTGGCTCTTACTTCCCAACTCTCTGGCTTCTGGGTCTTACTCTTTAACGCTCTTTATTCTGGCTCTTACTCTCCGACTCTCTGTGTTCCGGCTCTTAATCCCAAACTCTCTGTCTTCTGACTCTTAATCACGAACTCTCTTTCTTCTGGCTCTTACTCCTCAACTCTCTGTCTTCTGTCTCTTTCTCTTCAAGTCTCAGTTCCGTCTTTTTTTCTCCACAACTCTCTGTATTCTGTCTCTTACTCCCCAACTAACTGTCTTTTTGTTCTTACTCCCCAACTCTCTGTCCTCTCGCTCTTACTCTCCAACTCTCTCTCTTCGGGCTTTTACTGCGTAACTCTCTGTGTTCTGGCTCTTACTCTCCAACTCTCTATCTTCTTGTTCTTACTCCCCAACTTTCTGTCATCTGGCTCTTACTCTCCATATCTCTGTCTTCTGGCTGTTACTCCCCAACTCTTCGTGCTCTTACTCTTACTCTCCAACTCTGACTTCTAGCTCTTACTGTCCATCTCTCTGTCTTCTGGCCTGGCTCTCCAATTGTCTGTCTTTTGGCTCTTAGTACCTAACTCTCATTGTTCTGGCTCTCACTCCCTAACTTTCTCTCTTCTGGTTCTTTCTCTCCAACTCTCTATCGTCTGGCTCTCATTCCCCAACTGTCTGTATTCTGGCTCTTACTCTCCAACTCTGTCTTCTGACTCTTATTCTCCGCATGGATATGATCCATCCTATTTGGAGCATGACTGTGACCCACCCTGAGTGGAGCATAACTGCAACCCACCCAATACGGAGCATGACTAACCCATCTTATAGGGAGTATCACTGTGACCCATCCCATAAGGAGCACGACTGTAACTCACCCTGAGTGAAGCATTACTATGATTCATTCTATGTGGAGCATGACTGTGATGCATCCAATGTGGAGCAAGACTGTAACTCATTCTATGTGGAGCATGACTGTGACCCATCCTACGTAGAGGATGACTGTGACTCATCATGTGTGGAACATGACTGTTACTCATCATGAGTGGAGCATGACTGACCCATCCTGTGTGGACCTTGACTATGATCCACCGTGTGTGGATCATGACTGTGACCCATCCTATAAGCACCATGATTGTGATCCATACTGTATGGAACATGACATATCACTACAAACTGGCATAGCGCCAGACAAGTGGGAAATGGCAAATGTAATACCTATTTATAAGGCAGGTGACAGGTCCTTAGCTTCGAACTATAGACCAATAAGTCTTACCTCCATAGTGGAAAAATTTATGGAATCAATAACTGCCGAGGCAATTCGTAGCCATCTTGATAGGCATAAATTGGTTAATGAATCTCAACACGGTTTCACAAAGGGGCGCTCCTGTCTTACGAATTTACTACCTTTTTTCACTAAGGTGTTTGAGGTAGATCATGGTAATGAATATGATATTGTGTATATGGACTTTAGTAAGGCTTTTGAAAGAGTTCCACATCAGAGACTATTGAGGAAAATTAAAGGCACATGGAATAGGATGAGACATTTTTTCCTTGGTAGAGGTGTGGTTGACAGATAGGCAGCAGAGAGTTTGCATCAATGGAGAGAAATCAGAGTAGAGGCGTCACGAGTGGTGTTCCACAGGGGCCAGTGTTGGGTCCTTTGTTGTTCACAATTTATATAAACGACATTGATAAGGGAATAAATAGAGACATTAGCAAGTTTGCTGATGACACCATAATAGGTTGCCTAATTCATTCAAATGAGGACATTAGAGCACTCAAGAAGATCTGAATAGACTGATGCAGTGGTCAGAGAAGTGGCAGATGTAGTTTAATATAGACAAATGCAAGGTTCTAAACATTGGACAAGAAAATAACCATACCACATATAAACTAAATAATGTAGATCTTAACATTTCTGATTGCGAAAAGGATTTGGGAGTTTTGTTTAGCAGTAATCTAAAACCAAGACAACAGTGCACTATGAACCGAACAAAATCCTTGGCGTCATGTCAAGGAGCATAAATAATAGTAATCCTCAGGTTGTTCTTCAACTCTATATATCCTTGGTTAGACCTCATTTAGATTATGCTGCACAGTTTTGGTCACCGTATTACAGAATGGATATAAATGCACTAGTAAGCATACAAAGGAGGATGACAAAGTTGATCCCATGTATCAGAAATCTTGCCTATGAGAATAGACTCAGGGCCCCGAATCTGCACTTTCTAGAAAGGCTTAGAATTAGGGGGGATATGACTGAGGTGTATAAATGGAAAACAGGAATAAACAGAGGGGATGTAAATAGCGTGCTAAAAATATCTAGCCAGGACAGGACTCGCGGCAATGGTTTTAAGTTGGAAAAATTCAGATTCACGAAGGAAATAGGAAAGCACTGGTTTGGTAATATAGTTGTAGATGACTGGAACAAACTCCCGAGTACAGTCATAAAAGCTAAAATGTTGTGTAGTTTTAAAAATAGGTTAGATAAATGCATGAGTAGGTGTGAGTTGGACCTGAGAGTCCCGTGCTATTAGATCTGATGCCGTGCTCCTTCCTTAAGTGGATGTGACCTGACATGACTAGGTTGGGTCATTGCCTTAAGCCGGTAGGATACTTGGACCTGCATGGGCCAGTAGGCCTGCTGCAGTGTTCCTTCTTTCTGTCATGTTCCTGTGTGGAACATAACAATGATCCATCCTGTGTGAAGCATGACTGTGACCCATCCTATACAGGGCATGTCTGTGACCCATCCTGTGTGAATCATGACTAATCCATCCTGAGTGGAGCATGACTGTGACCCATCTGAGTGAAGCATGGCTGTGACCCGCCCAGAGTGGAGCATGACTATGACCCACCCTGAGTGGAGGATGAGTGTGACCTACCCTGAATAGAGCATGATTGTGACTCACCCTGAGGGGAATATGATTGTGTCCCACACTGAGTGAAGCATAACTGTGACCTATCCTGATTGTAGTATGACTGTGACCCACCCTGAGTGGAGCATAACTGTGACCTATCCTGATTGTAGTATGACTGTGACCCACCCTGAGTGGAGCATAACTGTGACCTATCCTGATTGTAGTATGACTGTGACCCACCCTGAGTGGAGCATAATTGTAACCCATCTAATACGGAGCATGACTGACCCATCGTCTACGGAGCATGAATGTAACCCATTCCATAGGGAGCATGATTGCAACCCACCATGAGTGGAGCATGACTGTGAACCATCCTATGTGGAACATGACCGACTAATCGTGTGTGGAGCATGACTGTGATGCATCCTATATGGAGCATGACTGTGACCCATTATGTGTGGAACAGGACTGTGACTCTCCCTGTGTGGATCATGATTGTGATCCAGCCTGTGTGAAGCATGACTGTGACCTATTCCTGTGTGGAGAATGACTGTGATCCATCCTATGTTGACCATGACTGTGATTAATCCTGCTTGGAACATGATTGTGACCCATCCTATACAGAGCATGACAGTGGCCCATCTTATGTGAATCATGACTGTGACCCACCCTGAGTGGAGTATGACTGTGACCCACCCTGAGTGGAGCATGACTGTGACTGACTCTGTTGAGAAAACTATTATTTCTTCAACCCAAGGACTTGGATGCCCCCTCGGGCAGACGCCCCCTGTAATGGGACTATGATTTCTTACTCACCGACATCTGGAGATGAAGACTGAATGTAAGACAAACAATAGCTCAGCTTCACGTGTCCATTACTAATCAAGATCGCAAACTGAACGTAGACCATAAACGAATGTGTCTACAGCGTCAAGTGACCATTCACCTCCTAACGAGAGTTTCTGCTCAGTTGTACACTTACGTGTTTTTGTGTGAGAACTACAGCCTCCCAAGACTATTGAAATAATTTGCCTCGAACTTGATAATTTTGTTAGGGGCATTAATCCCACCAGCTCTCATCTAAAACTGAAGAATACAGTAATCCTTGATTGTAGCCAGTGGCAAATACTGGCATCGAAAGTCTGTAGACTTTATGTGAGTAGAGCATCCATCTAAGGGGATTGCAGAGGATGGAAGGGCAGATTGCAGTGAGTCTTCGGCGGGGTAATGTGACGAACTGGGCGGTGTCCCTTGGACACCCTTGCCAACCACCACTTCGTGGTCGGTCGCGAGTGCGTTTCCTGTATACACTGACAATCTCCAGGAAAAACTGCACAACACTAGTGTCTGTCAGTTCTTCCTGTCGTGAATTGTTACGGACTTCTAGTTATACTCAGTAGAGAATCGTCAGCCGAGAACGAGATTGCTTTGACGAGTGAACGCGTGTGTGACAAAATGGTCAGCTTAGCCGGTAGCCGACACGGAAGTATTCTTCTATTCGTGGCCAACGTCACGTCCGTGGTTCGTGCGTATCAGCGGTTGGAGCAAGTACCACGAGGGTGTTAGCTTCTGTCTTTCACCCATAATCAAGAGGATGACGGAGTAATTGTGGAATAATTCTTCGAGTATTTCGTCATCTCACCTCTTCATTCAAGTCACCGTGTGCAGTGTCGCCATTAAGGGACCGTTACATATACGGATATACCCAAGGTAAGTCCTTATCCATACCGTCACGTTATCCATTCCGCTGCAGCCAAATCGTACACAGGCGATCAGATAGGACGCACCTTATAGACGCCGTAATTAGAAGGGGCCAATGCCCACAACTAGGTAATATTTCAGGCCCACGACCTTACATGTATTTTTAAAAATGAAACATTGGCATATTTAGTTTATAGGTATGTACTAACAATAGATACACTCCTTTCTCACAGCCTTGGTGGGTATTTAAGAGGTTGAGAGTGGATCTAGAGCCTTCAGCATCAAAAGATGAGTACAACCCTTTTGTGGGAATTTATTGAGATCGATTATGATTATTAAAATCATGGAGGAGCGCTAAACCCATAGGATTATACAGCACATGTGAGGGGGAGGGTTGGAAGGCATTCAGGCTCAATACAGGGAGCTGGAGCACAGATCTAATTCCCTAGAGCAAGAGCTCCTCACCAGCATCAACGAACCTCCCTAGAAGGGTACTGAGATCGAGAAATCCCACAGGGTCATTGTAACAAGCAGTAGAGGCCTTTAGAATCCACACCGACAAAAATATGCAGTAGAAATCATGACTCAGCACATTATGAACGATATGTTTACACTAATTTGATAGTTTACAGGTTTTAGAAAGAATTAAAAACTAATAATAAAATTAAAATATGTAGTCTTAGGCTTAATATGTTTATATTAGATAGAAATGAGTAGGGGGAATTAGATACGTAGAAACACTTATCGATCCTCCAATGAACTATAGGAGAGAGAAGAACGCTGGTAGCTCTCTTATGGACAAAACGTTGAGAGCACCTGCTTACAAGTCTCTATCTCTTGAGTCCTATACGATTTCCCAACATTACCTGGCAGGTAGCAAACCTGCACACGAAAATCACTCCCTATGAAAGCAAAAGACTCGGCAGATGCAACATTCCCCCTATGAAAAGCAGGGGCGCCACGAGTACACTGAGAGACAACACAATAAGTGTCCGGGACCCAAGACTGTTCAACTGCCTCCCAGCATACATAAACGGAAACACCAATAGACAGCTGGCTGTCTTCAAGAAGGCACTGGACAGGCACCTAAAGCCAGTACCTGACCAACCGGGCTGTGGTTCGTACATAAGCTTGCGTGCGGCCAGCAGTAACAGCCTGGTTGATCAGACCCTGATCCAACATGATGCCTGGTCTCAGACCGGGCCGCGGGGGTGTTGACCCCCGAAACCCTCTCCAGGTAAACTCCAGGTACTTCAGAGCCCTTACAACGAATCGTGGATAAGAGTCTGCGCCAGATCCGTTGGTGACGCTTATTTCTGTATTTAACCCCCAAGTCACATGGCCACAATGTTGGGTGAGGAAGTTCAGAGATAGTTAACTTGCGGTTATTAAGTGTGACCATGACCAACCATCAGGTAATTTGTAATTTATATTTACTACAGTTTACAGTGTGGAAAATTCTGAATTTTCCCAAATTCAACTTGTGTAAATTTGAATAATATAATAACTGTGTATTAAAATGGTGCTGATTTGACTCTTCAAGAAATTTCGTGTGAAGAAGAATGTGCAGCAGCCGCAGAGTGATGCAGGGGAGGGAAGACGCCATTTGTAATTTGCGAGAACTTGTTGTCTCTAATAATCCAGCATCATCGAGGCCAAATTTGGATGTTTCGGCCTGAATTTGTAATAGGAACTCGTATTAATGTCCCCCATTGAAGAATTAGGACATGAAATTTGTGGAACCTCCAGAATTACATGAAGATGGCGATAGGTAAGACTACATTATCGCTCACACAGGGAAGTGCACCATTAGTCCTTCCATTTAGATTTCACGCTGGCCAGTGTAGGATTCTATTTGTTATGCAGGCTTTGTGGTGTGATCCATCTACAGTAATTAAATGGTAAGTGGTAATACAAATTTCTTTTCTAATAATGTCATTATAATTTATGTACAATAATTATATTCTGTGTACCCAGCAAGCCAAATCATATACAGACCACATTATTTTATAATTTACCATTATTGGTATTAGTGTTTAATACTGTAATTATTAAATTAATATTAGGTCTAGCTTTTTGTGAGAGTGGTGATGTATTGGGCACAGTGGCAATACTGCGACCTACTGTGACTAAGTCCCACTAACCTTACCCAAATTACTTGCATGTAACAATTTAGGTAATGCCCTGTAAACCTCATGCAGGTAATTTCCCACATACAGATTTTATTCCTGAAAGAGTCGTGAGACTTCTGAGACTGATGAAGCCACACAGTGGCTTCATCAGTCCAATACAAATCAGAAGGGTGTAAGGAGAGGAGGAGTTTGAGGTAATCAGTCCCTCAGCCTGGAGTCGACGTGTTCAGTCCATCAGTCTTGTAGATCATTTATCATAGTCCTTGCTAGAGAGAGCTTCTCACAAGGAGAAAGATATTACACACATTTTCATACCTTTGTGGTTTTATTATATTCTCCATCTTACCCAAAATCCTACACACACCCTGAGAGGAGAATGACTGTGACCCATCCTGAGTGGAGCACGACTAACCCATCCAATACGGAGCATGACAGGTCAATCCTACACAGAGTATGATTATGAGTTATTCAATATGGATCATGACTGATCCATCCTATATGGAGCATGTCTAAGCCATCCTATACAGAGAATGACTGAGATTCATCCTATACAGAGCATGCCTGTGATCCATTATATGTGGAGCATGAATGAGACCATCCTACTTGGAGCATGATTGTCACTCATCTATACAGAGCATGACTGTGACTCATCTATTTGGAGCATGACTGTGACCTGTCTATACAGAGCATGACTGTGACCCATCTATTTGGAGCATGACTGTGACCTGTTTATACAGAGCATGACTGTGACCCATCTATTTGGAGCATGACTGTGATCCGTCTATACGGAGAATGACTGTGACATATCTATACAGAGCACGACTGTGATCCATCTACAAAGAGCATGACCGTCATCTATCTATATGGAGCATGACTGTGACCCATCTATACGGAGCATGACTGTGACCCATCTATGCGGCACATGAATGTGGCCCATCTGTACGGAGCATGACTGTGACCCATCTATTTGGAGCATGACTGTGATCCATCTATACGGCACATGATTGTGACCCATCTATATGGAGCATGTATTAACCATCTTATATGGAGCATGACTGACCCAACCTATATGGAGCATGACTGTGAGCCATCTATACGGAGCATGACTGCGACCCTTCTATATGGACCATGACTATGCCCCATCTATACGGAGCATGACTGTAACCCATTTATACAGAGCATGACTGTGACTCAGATACACGGAGCATGATTGTGATCCATCTATATGGAGCATGACCGCGACCCATCTATATGGAGCATAACCGCGACCCATCTATACGGAGCAGGACCGTGACTCATCTGTACGGAGCATGAATATGACCAATCTATACGGAGCATGAATGTGACCCATCTATACGGAGCATGACTGACCCAACCATACGGAGCATGACTGTGACCCATCTATACGGAGCATGACCGTCACCCATCTATATAAAGCATGACTGTGACATATCTGTGCGGAGCATGACTGTGATCCAAATATATGTAGCATGAGTGTGATCCATCTTTACGGAGCATGACGTGATCCATCTATACGGAACATAACTCTGACTCATTTAAAAGGAGCATGACAATGACCCAGATATATGAAGCACTACTGTGACCCAGCTATACGGAACATGACTGTGATCCATCTATAAGGAGCATGACCATCACCCATCTATATGGAGCAAGACTGTGACCCATCTATTTGGAGCATGACTGTGACCCATCTGTACGGAGCATGACTGTGACCCATCTATATGGAGCATGACTGACCCATCTATAGGGAGCATTACTATGACCCATCTATATGGAGCATGACTGTGACCCATCTATACGGAGCATAACGGTATCCCAACTATATGGAGAATGATTGTGACCCATCTATTGGGAGCATGACTGTGACCCATCTACACGGAGCATGGCTGTGACCCATCTATTGGAGCAACACTGTGTCCCATCTGTACGCAGCATGAGTGTGACCATCTATACAGAGCATGACTTTGACCCACATATACGGAGCATGTGATATATCTATACGGAGCGTAACTGTGACCCATCTATACGCAGCGTGACTGTGACCATTTATACGGAGCATGACTGTGAACCATATATACGGAGAATGACTGTGACTCATCTACAGGAGAATCACGGTGACCCATCTTTACGCAGCATGACTGTGACCCATCTATACGGAGCATGACTGTGACCCAGCTATACGGAGCATGACTGTGATCCATCTATACGGAGCATGACTGTGACCCATCTATACGGAGCATGATTGTGACCCATCTATACGGAACATGACTGTGATCCATCTATAAGGAGCATGACCATCACCCATCTATACGGAGCATGACTGTGACTCATCTATTTGGAGCATGACTGTGACCTATATATACGGAGCATGACTGGCCCATCTATATGGAGCATGACTCTGATTCATCTATACGGAGCATGACTCTGACCCATCTACACGGAGCATAACTGTCACCCATCTATAAGGAGATTGACTGTGACCCATCTATACGGAGCATGACTGTGACCCATCTGTAGGAGCAACACTGTGACCAATCTATACGCGGCGTGCCTGTGACCATTTATACGGAGCATGACTGTGACCCATATACACGGAACATGACTGTGATCCATCTACAGGAGGATCACTGTGACCCATCTATACGGAGCATGACTGTGATCCATCTATCCGGAGCACGATTGTGACCCATCTATACGAAGCATGATTGTGACCCATCTATACGGAGCATGACGGTCACCTATCTATACGGAGAATGAGTGTGACCATTTATACGGAGCATGA
This sequence comes from Cherax quadricarinatus, assembly GCF_038502225.1. Taxonomy (NCBI): domain Eukaryota; kingdom Metazoa; phylum Arthropoda; class Malacostraca; order Decapoda; family Parastacidae; genus Cherax; species Cherax quadricarinatus. The sequence continues at coordinate 60,508,594 of NC_091297.1, forward strand.
CTGTGACCCATATATACAGAGCATGACTGTGACCCATCTACAGGAAGATCACTGTGACCCATCTATACGCAGCATGACTGTGACTCATCTATACGGAGCATGACTGTGACCCATCTAAGCGGAGCATGACTGTGATCCATTTATACGGAGCATGACTGTGACCCATCTATACGGAACATGATTGTGACCCATCTTCACGGAGCATGATTGTGACCCATCTATATGTAGCATGACTGTGACAAATCTATACGGAGCATGACTGTGACCCATCTATACAAAGCATGACAGTGACACATCTATACGGAGCATGACTATGACCCATCTATACGATGCATGACTGTGACCAATCCTTACGGAGCATGACTGTGACCCACCTACAAGATCACTGTGACCCATCTATACGCAGCATGACTGTGACTCATCTATGGGGAGCATGACTGTGACCCATCTATACGGAGCATGATTGTGATCCATCTAGAGAGGATGACTGTGAACCATCTATACGGAGCATGACTGTGACCCATCTAGACGGAGCATGATTGTGAACCATCTGTTTGGAGCATGACTGTGACCCATCTATACGGAGCATGACTGTGACCCATCTACATGCAGCATTATTCTGACTTATCTATACCCATCTACAGGATGATAACCGTGACCCATCTATACGCAGCATAACTGACCCATCTATACGGAGCATGACTGTGATCCATCTATACGGAACATGACTGTGACCCATCTATACGGAGCATGATTGTGACCCATCTATTCGGAGCTTCACTGTGACCCATCTATACGATGCATGACTATGACCCATCCATACGGACCATGACTGTGACCCATCTACAGGAGGATCACTGTGACCCATCTAAACGCAGCATGACTGTGACTCATCCATAAGGAGGATCACTGTGACCCATTTATACGGAGCATGACTGTGATTCATCTATACGCAGCATGACTGTGAAACATCTATAAGGAACATGACTGTGATCCATCTATACCGAGCATAGCCGTCACCCATATATACGGAGCATGATTGTGACCCCCCCACACGGAGCATCACGGTCACCCATCTATATAGAGCATGACTCTGACCCATGTATTCCGAGCATGACTGTGACACATATATACGGAGCATGACTCTGACCCATGTATACGGAGCAAGACTGTGACCCATCTATAGGAGCATCTTTGTGTCCTATCTATGGGCAACATGACTTTGACCATCTATACGGAGCATGACTGTGACCCATATATACGGTGTATGACTGTGATTAATCTATACATAGCATGACTGTGATCCATCTATACGGAGCATGACTGTGACCCATCTATACGGAGCATGATTGTGACCCATCTATTCGGAGCATGACTGTGATCCATCTATACGGAGCATGACTGTGACCCATCTATACGGAGCATGATTGTGACCCATTTATTCGGAGCATGACTGTGATCCGTCTGTGAGAAGCATGACTGTGACCCATCCATACGGAGGATGACTGTGACCCATCTATACAGAACATGATTCTGGCCCATCTATACCGAGCATGACTGTGACCCATCTATACGGAGCATGACTGTGACGCATCTGTACGGAACATGACTATGACCCATCTATACGAAGCATGACTGTGACCCATCCATACGGACCATGACTGTGACCCATCTACAAGAGGATCACTGAGTCCCATCTATACGGAGCATGACTGTGACACATCTATACGGAGCATGACTGCGATCCATCTATATGGAGCAAAGCCGTCACCCATCTATACGGAGCATGACTGTGACCCATCTATTCAGAGCATGACTGTGACCCATATATACGGAGCATGACTGTGACCCATATATAAGGAGTATGATTGTGACCCATCTATACGGAGCATGATTGTAACCCATCTATACGGAGCATGACTGTGACCCATCTATACAGAGCATGATTCTGACCCATCTATACCGAGCATGACTATGACCCATCTATACGAAGCATGACTGTGACCCATCCATACGGACCATGACTGTGACCCATCTATACAGAGCATGATTCTGACCCATCTATACCGAGCATGACTGTGACCCCTCTATACGGAGCATGACTGTGACCCATCTAAGCGGAGCATGACTGTGATCCATTTATACGGAGCATGACTGTGACCCATCTTTACGGAGCATGATTGTGACCCATCTTTACGGAGCATGATTGTGACCCATCTATATGGAGCATGACTGTGACCCATCTATACAGAGCATGACTGTGACACATCTATACGGAACATGACTATGACCCATCTATACGACGCATGACTGTGACCAATCCTTACGGAGCATGACTGTGACCCACCTACAAGATCACTGTGACCCATCTATACGCAGCATGACTGTGACCCATCTACAGGGAGCATTACTGCGACCCATCTATACGGAGCATGACTGTGACCCATCTACACGCAGCATTATTCTGACTTATCTATACCCATCTACAGGATGATCACTGTGACCAATCTATACGCAGCATAACTGACCCATCTATACGGAGCATGACTGTGATTCATCTATACGGAGCATGACTGTGACCCATCTATACGGAGCATGATTGTGACCCATCTATTCGGAGCTTCACTGTGACCCATCTATACGATGCATGACTATGACCCATCCATACGGTCCATGACTGTGACCCATCTACAGGAGGATCACTGTGACCCATCTAAACGCAGCATGAGTGTGACCCATCTATAAGGAGGATGACTGTGACCCATCTATACGGAGCATGACTGTGATTCATCTATACGCAGCATGACTATGACCCATCTATACGGAGCATGACTGTGACACATCTATACGGAGCATGACTGTGACCCATGTATTACGAGCATGACTGTGACCCACATATACGGAGCATAACTCTGACCCATGTATACGGAGCATGACTGTGACCCATCTATAGGAGCATCTTTGTGTCCTATCTTTGCGCAACATGACTTTGACCATCTATACGGAGCATGAGTGTGACCCATATATATGGAGTATGACTCTGATCCATCTATACAGAGCATGACTGATCCATCTATACGGAGCATGACTGTGACCCATCTATACGGAGCATGATTGTGACCCATTTATTCGGAGCATGACTGTGATCCATCTGTATGAAGCATGACTGTGACCCATCCATATGGAGCATGACTGAGACCCATCTATTCAGAACATGATTCTGGCCCATCTATACCGAGCATGACTGTGACCCCTCTATACGGAGCATGACTGTGACGCATCTGTACGGAACATGACAATGACCCATCTATACGAAGCATGACTGTGACCCATCCATACGGACCATGACTGTGACCCATCTACAGGAGGATCACTGTGTCCCATCTATTCGGAGCATGGCTGTGACACATCTATACGGAGCATGATTGCGATCCATCTATATGGAGCATAGCCGTCACTTATCTATACGGAGCATGACTGTGACCCATCTATTCAGAGCATGACTGTGACCCATATATACGGAGCATGACTGTGACCCATGTACACGGAGCATGACTGTGACCCATCTACAGGAGCGTCTTTGCGTCCTATCTATGCGCAACATGACTTTGACCATCTATACGGAGCATGACAGTGACCCATATATAAGGAGTATGACTGTGATCCATGTATACAGAGCATGATTGTGACCCATCCATACGGAGCATGACTGTGACCCATCTATACAGAGCATGATTCTGACCCATCTATACCGAGCATGACTGTGACCCATCTATACGAAGCATGACTGTGACCCATCCATACGGACCATGACTGTGACCCATCTATACAGAGCATGATTCTGACCCATCTATACCGAGCATGGCTGTGACCCCTCTATACGGAGCATGACTGTGACGCATCTGTACGGAACATGACTATGACCCAACTATACGGACCATGACTGTGACCCATCTACAGGAGGATCACTGTGACCCATCTATACGGAGCATGACTGTGATTCATCTATATGCAACATGACTATGACCCATCTATAAGGAGCATGACTGTGACACATCTATACGGAGCATGACTGTGACACATCTATACGGAGCATAGCCGTCACCCATCTATACGGAGCATGATTGTGACCCCCTATACGTAGCATGACGGTAACCAATCTATACGGAGCATAACTGTGACCCATCTATTCGGAGCCTGACTGTGACCCATATATACGGAGCATGACTGTGACCCATGTATACGGAGTATGATTGTGACACATCTTTTGGAGCATCTTTGTGTCCTATCTATGCGCAACATGACTTTGACCATCTATACGGAGCATGACTGTGATCCACCCATACGAAGCATGACTGTGACCCGTCTATACGCAGCATGACTGTGACCCATCTATACGGAGCATGACTGTGACTCATCTATACTGAACATGACTCTGACCCATCTATACGGAGCATGACTGTGACCAATCCTTACGGAGCATGACTGTGACCCCTCTATACGGAGCATGACTGTGACGCATCTGTACGGAACATGACTATGACCCATCTATACGAAGCATGACTGTGACCCATCCATACGGACCATGACTGCGACACATCTACAAGAGGATCACTGTGTCCCATCTATAAGGAGCATGACTGTGATTCATCTATATGCAACATGACTATGACCCATCTATAAGGAGCATGACTGTGACTCATCTACACGCAGCATTATTCTGACTTATCTATACCCATCTACAGGATGATTACCGTGACCCATCTATACGCAGCATAACTGACCCATCTATACGGAGCATGACTGTGATCCATCTATACGGAGCATGACTGTGACCCATCTATACGGAGCATGATTGTGACCCATCTATTCGGAGCTTCACTGTGACCTATCTATACGATGCATGACTATGACACATCCATACGGACCATGACTGTGACCCATCTACAGGAGGATCACTGTGACCCATCTAAACGCAGCATGACTGTGACCCATCCATAAGGAGGATCACTGTGACCCATCTATACGGAGCATGACTGTGATTCATCTATACGCAGCATGACTATGACCCATCTGTACGGAACATGACTGTGACACATCTATTCGGAGCATGACTGTGAAACATCTATACGGAACATGACTGTGATCCATCTATACAGAGCATAGCCTCACCCATATATACGGAGCATGATTGTGACCCCCCTACACGGAGCATGACGGTCACCCATCTATACGGAGCATGACTCTGACCCATGTATTCCGAGCATGACTGTGACCAATATATACGGAGCATGACTCTTACCCATGTATACGGAGCATGACTGTGACCCATCTATAGGAGCATCTATGTGTCCTATCTATGCGCAACTTGACTTTGACCATCTATACGGAGAATGACTGTGACCCATCTATACAAAGCATGACTGTGATCCATCTATACGGAGCATGACTGTGACCCATCTATACGGAGCATGATTGTGACCCATCTATTCGGAGCTTGACTGTGAACCATCTATACGGAGCATGACTATGACCCATCAATACGAAGCATGACTGTGACCCATCCATACGGAACAGGACTGCGACCCATCTACAAGAGGATCACTGTGTCCCATCTATACGGAGCATGACTGTAACCCATCTATACAGAACATGATTCTGGCCAATCTATACCGAGCATGACTGTGACCCCTCTATACGGAGCATGACTGTGACGCATCTGTACGGAAGATGACTATGACCCATCTATACGAAGCATGACTGTGACCCATCCATACGGACCATGACTGCGACCCATCTACAAGAGGATCACTGTGTCCCATCTATACGGAGCATGACTGTGACACATCTATACGGAGCATGACTGCGATCCATCTATATGGAGCATAGCCGTCACCCATCTGTACGGAGCATGACTGTGACCCATCTATTCAGAGCATGACTGTGACCCATATATACGGAGCATGACTGTGACCCATATATAAGGAGTATGACTGTGACCCATCTATACGGAGCATGATTGTATCCCATCTATACGGATCATGACTGTGACCCATCTATACAGAGCATGATTCTGACCCATCTATACCGAGCATAACTATGACCCATCTATACGAAGCATGACTGTGACCCATCCACACGGACCATGACTGTGACCCATCTATACAGAGCATGATTCTGATCCATCTATAGTGAGCATGACTGGGACCCCTCTATACGAAACATGACTGTGACCCATCTAAGCGGAGCATGAATGTGATCCATTTATACGGAGCATGACTGTGACCCATCTTTACGGAGCATGATTGTGACCCATCTATATGGAGCATGACTGTGACCCATCTATACGGAGCATGACTGTGACCCATCTATACAGAGCACGACTGTGACAAATCTATACAAAACATGACTATGACCCATCTATACGATGCATGACTGTGACCAATCCTTACGGAGCATGACTGTGACCCACGTACAAGATCACTGTGACCCATCTATACGCAGCATGACTGTGACCCATCTATAGGGAGCATGACTGTGACCCATCTATACGGAGCATGATTGTGACCCATCTATTCGGAGCTTCACTGTGACCTATCTATACGATGCATGACTATGACACATCCATACGGACCATGACTGTGACCCATCTACAGGAGGATCACTGTGACCCATCTAAACGCAGCATGACTGTGACCCATCCATAAGGAGGATCACTGTGACCCATCTATACGGAGCATGACTGTGATTCATCTATACGCAGCATGACTATGACCCATCTGTACGGAACATGACTGTGACACATCTATTCGGAGCATGACTGTGAAACATCTATACGGAACATGACTGTGATCCATCTATACAGAGCATAGCCTCACCCATATATACGGAGCATGATTGTGACCCCCCTACACGGAGCATGACGGTCACCCATCTATACGGAGCATGACTCTGACCCATGTATTCCGAGCATGACTGTGACCAATATATACGGAGCATGACTCTGACCCATGTATACGGAGCATGACTGTGACCCATCTATAGGAGCATCTTTGTGTCCTATCTATGCGCAACTTGACTTTGACCATCTATACGGAGAATGACTGTGACCCATCTATACAAAGCATGACTGTGATCCATCTATACGGAGCATGACTGTGACCCATCTATACGGAGCATGATTGTGACCCATCTATTCGGAGCTTGACTGTGAACCATCTATACGGAGCATGACTATGACCCATCAATACGAAGCATGACTGTGACCCATCCATACGGAACAGGACTGCGACCCATCTACAAGAGGATCACTGTGTCCCATCTATACGGAGCATGACTGTAACCCATCTATACAGAACATGATTCTGGCCAATCTATACCGAGCATGACTGTGACCCCTCTATACGGAGCATGACTGTGACGCATCTGTACGGAAGATGACTATGACCCATCTATACGAAGCATGACTGTGACCCATCCATACGGACCATGACTGCGACCCATCTACAAGAGGATCACTGTGTCCCATCTATACGGAGCATGACTGTGACACATCTATACGGAGCATGACTGCGATCCATCTATATGGAGCATAGCCGTCACCCATCTGTACGGAGCATGACTGTGACCCATCTATTCAGAGCACGACTGTGACCCATATATACGGAGCATGACTGTGACCCATATATAAGGAGTATGACTGTGACCCATCTATACGGAGCATGATTGTATCCCATCTATACGGAGCATGACTGTGACCCATCTATACAGAGCATGATTCTGACCCATCTATACCGAGCATAACTATGACCCATCTATACGAAGCATGACTGTGACCCATCCACACGGACCATGACTGTGACCCATCTATACAGAGCATGATTCTGATCCATCTATAGTGAGCATGACTGGGACCCCTCTATACGGAACATGACTGTGACCCATCTAAGCGGAGCATGAATGTGATCCATTTATACGGAGCATGACTGTGACCCATCTTTACGGAGCATGATTGTGACCCATCTATATGGAGCATGACTGTGACCCATCTATACGGAGCATGACTGTGACCCATCTATACAGAGCACGACTGTGACAAATCTATACAAAACATGACTATGACCCATCTATACGATGCATGACTGTGACCAATCCTTACGGAGCATGACTGTGACCCACGTACAAGATCACTGTGACCCATCTATACGCAGCATGACTGTGACCCATCTATAGGGAGCATGACTGTGACCCATCTATACGGAGCATGACTGTGACCCATCTACACGCAGCATTATTCTGACTTATCTATACCCATCTACAGGATGATCACTGTGACCAATCTATACGCAGCATAACTAACCCATCTATACGGAGCATGTCTGTGATCCATCCATACGCAGCATAACTGACCCATCTATACGGAGCATGTCTGTGATCCATCTATACGGAGCATGACTGTGACGCATCAATACGGAGCATGATTGTGACACATCTATTCGGAGCTTCACTGTGACCCATCTATACGATGCATGACTATGACCCATCCATACGGACCATGACTGTGACCCATCTACAGGAGGATCACTGCGACCCATCTAAACGCAGCATGAGTGTGACCCATCTATAAGGAGGATGACTGTGACCCATCTATACGGAGCATGACTGTGATTCATCTATACGCAACATGAATATGACCCATCTATTCGGAGCCTGACTGTGACCCATATATACGGAGCATGATTGTGACTCATCTATTCAGAGCATGACAGTGACCCGTCTATACGGAGGATGACTGTGACCCATCTGTACGAAACATGACTGTGACCCATCTATATGGAGCATGACTGTGACCCATCTATACGGAGCATGATTGTGACCCTCTATACGGAGCATGATCGTGACCCATCTATAAGGAGCATGACTGTGACCCATCTATACGGAGCATGACTGTGACCCATCTATACGGAGCATGACTGTGACCCATCTATACGGAGCATGGCTGTGACCAATCTGTACGGAGCATGACTGTGACCCATCTATACGGAGCATGACTGTGACCCATCTATACGGAGCATGACTGTGACCCATCTATACGGAGCATGACTGTGACCCATCTATATAGAGCATGACTGTGACCCATTTATACGGAGCATGACTGTGACCCATCTATACGGAGCATGACTGTTACCCATCTATACGGAGCATGACCGTGACCCATCTACGCAGCATGACCGTGACCCATCTATACGGAGCATGACCGTGACCCATCTATACGGAGCATGACCGTGACCCATCTATACGGAGCATAACCGTGACCCGTGTATACGGAGCATGACGGTGACCCCTCTATACGGAGCATGACCGTGACAAATCTATACGGAGCATGGCCGTGACCCATCTATACGGAACATGACTGTGACCCATCTATACTCAGCATGACTATGACCCATCTATATGGAGCATGACTGTGACCCATCTATACGGAGCATGACCGTGACCCATCTATACGGAGCACGACCGTGACCCATCTATACGGAGCATGACCGTGACCCATCTATACGGAGCATGACCGTGACCCATCTATACGGAGCATGACCGTGACCCATCAATACGGAGCATGACTGTGACCCATCTATACGGAGCATGACTGTGACCCATCTGTACGGAGCATGACTGTGATCCATCTATACGGAGCATGACTGACCCATCTACACGGAGCATGACTGTGATCCATCTATACGGAGCATGACTGTGACCCATCAATACGGAGCATGACTGTGACCTATCTATACGGAGCATGACTGTGACCCATCTATACGGAGCATGACAGTGACCCATCTATACGGAGCATGACAGTGACCCATCTATACGGAGCATGACCGTGACCCATCTATACGGAGCATGACCGTGACCCATCTATACGGAGCGTGACCGTGACCCATCTATACGGAGCATGACTGTGACCCACCTACAAGATCACTGTGACCCATCTATACGCAGCATGACTGTGACCCATCTATAGGGAGCATGACTGTGACCCATCTATACGGAGCATGACTGTGACCCATCTACACGCAGCATTATTCTGAATTATCTATACCCATCTACAGGATGATCACTGTGACCAATCTATACGCAGCATAACTAACCCATCTATACGGAGCATGTCTGTGATCCATCTATACGCAGCATAACTGACCCATCTATACGGAGCATGTCTGTGATCCATCTATACGGAGCATGACTGTGACGCATCAATACGGAGCATGATTGTGACCCATCTATTCGGAGCTTCACTGTGACCCATCTATACGACGCATGACTATGACCAATCCATACGGACCATGACTGTGACCCATCTACAGGAGGATCACTGTGACCCATCTAAACGCAGCATGAGTGTGACCCATCTATAAGGAGGATGACTGCGACCCATCTATACGGAGCATGACTGTGATTCATCTATACGCAACATGACTATGACCCATCTATAAGGAGGATGACTGCGACCCATCTATACGGAGCATGACTGTGATTCATCTATACGCAACATGACTATGACCCATCTATTCGGAGCCTGACTGTGACCCATATATACGGAGCATGATTGTGACTCATCTATTCAGAGCATGACTGTGACCCGTCTATACGGAGGATGACTGTGACCCATCTGTACGAAACATGACTGTGACCCATCTATATGGAGCATGACTGTGACCCATCTATACGGAGGATGACTGTGACCCTCTATACGGAGCATGATCGTGACCCATCTATAAGGAGCATGACTGTGACCCTTCTATACGGAGTATGACTGTGACCCATCTATACGGAGCATGACTGTGACCCATCTATACGGAGCATGGCTGTGACCAATCTGAACGGAGCATGACTGTGACCCATCTATACGGAGCATGACTGTGACCCATCTATACGGAGCATGACTGTGACCCATCTATACGGAGCATGACTGTGACCCATCTATAAGGAGCATGACTGACCCATTTATACGGAGCATGACTGTGACCCATCTATACGGAGCATGACTGTTACCCATCTATACGGAGCATGACCGTGACCCATCTATACGGATCATGACCGTGACCCATCTATACGGAGCATGACTGTGACGCATCTATACGGAGCATGACTGTGACCCATCTATACGGAGCATGGCCGTGACCCATCTACGCAGCATGACCGTGACCCATCTATACGGAGCATGACCGTGACCCATCTATACGGAGCATGACCGTGACCCATCTATACGGAGCATAACCGTGACCCGTGTATACGGAGCATGACGGTGACCCCTCTATACGGAGCATGACCGTGACAAATCTATACGAAGCATGGCCGTGACCCATCAATACGGAACATGACTGTGACCCATCTATACTGAGCATGACTATGACCCATCTATATGGAGCATGACTGTGACCCATCTATACGGAGCATGACCGTGACCCATCTATACGGAGCACGACCGTGACCCATCTATACGGAGCATGACCGTGACCCATCTATACGGAGCGTGACAGTGACCCATCTATACGGAGCATGACCGTGACCCATCTATACGGAGCATGACCGTGACCCATCAATACGGAGCATGACTGTGACCCATCTATACGGAGCATGACTGTGACCCATCTGTACGGAGCATGACTGATCCATCTATACGGAGCATGACTGTGATCCATCTATACGGAGCATGACTGTGACCCATCTATACGGAGCATGACTGTGATCCATCTATACATAGCATGACTGACCCATCTACACGGAGCATGACTGTGATCCATCTATACGGAGCATGACTGTGACCCATCAATACGGAGCATGATTGTGACCTATCTATACGAAGCATGACTGTGACCCATCTATACGGAGCATGACAGTGACCCATCTATACGGAGCATGACTGTGACCCATCTATACGGAGCATGACCGTGACCCATTTATACGGAGCATGACTGTGACCCATCTATACGGAGCATGACTGTGACCCATCTATGCGGAGCATGACCGTGACCCATATATACGGACCATGACTGTGACCCATCTATACGGAGCATGACTGTGACCTATCTATACGGAGCATGACCGTGACTCATCTATACGAAGCATGACCGTGACCAATGTATATGGAGCATGACCGTGACCCATCTATACGGAGCATGACTGTGACCCATATATACGGAGCATGACCGTGACCCACCTATACGGAGCATGACTGTGACCCATCTATACGGAGCATGACTGTGACCCATCTATACAGAGCATGACCGTGACCCATCTCTACAGAGCATGACTGTGACCCATCTATTCGGAGCATGACTGTTACCCATCTATACGGAGCATGGCTGTGACCAATCTATACGGAGCATGACCGTGACTCATCTATATGGAGCATGACTGTGACTCATCTGCACGAAGCATGACTGTGACCCGTCTATACGGAGCATGACTGTGACTCATCTATACGGAGCATGACCGTGACTCATCTATACGGAGCATGACTGTGACCCATCTATACGGAGCATGACTGTGACCCATATATACGGAGCATGACTGTGACCCATCTATGCGGAGCATGACTGACCATCTATACAGAGCATGATTGTGACCATCTATACGGAGCATGACTGTGACCATCTATACGGAGCATGACTGTGACACATCTATACTGAGCATGACTGTGACCCATCTATACGGAGCATGACTGTGACCATCTATACGGAACATGACTGTGACCATCTATACTGAGCATGACTGTGACCATCTATACGGAGCATGACTGTGACCATCTATACGGAACATGACTGGGAAAAGAGATATTGTTCTCACTCTTAAACTATCGGAAATATTTTATTCCGCCAATGATACCAGAAAAAAATATTTCCACGAGTTAATTCCCTCAACGTCTTCCTACATGTGTTGTAGAGGGAATATTGATGTGTTGTAGAGGGAATATTGATGTTTTGAAGAAGGAATATTGATGTGTTGTAGAGGGAATATTGATGTGTTGTAGACGGAATATTGATGTGTTGTAGAGAGAATGTTGATGTGTTGTAGTAGGAATATTGATGTTTTGAAGAAGGAATATTGATGTGTTGTAGAGGGAATATTGATGTGTTGTAGAGGGAATATTGATGTTTTGAAGAAGGAATATTGATGTGTTGTAGAGGGAATATTGATGTGTTGTAGAGGGAATATTGATGTTTTGAAGAAGGAATATTGATGTGTTGTAGAGGGAATATTGATGTGTTGTAGAGGGAATATTGATGTTTTGAAGAAGGAATATTGATGTGTTGTAGAGGGAATATTGATGTGTTGTAGAGGGAATATTGATGTTTTGAAGAAGGAATATTGATGTGTTGTAGACGGAATATTGATGTGTTGTAGAGAGAATGTTGATGTGTTGTAGTAGGAATATTGATGTGTTGTAGGGGGAATATTGATGTGTTGTAGAGGAAATATTGATGTGTTGTAGAGGGAATATTAATGTGTTGTAGAGGGAATATTGATGTGTTGTAGAGGGAATATTGATGTGTTGTAGAGGGAATGTTGATGTGTTGTAGAGGGAATATTGATTTGTTGTAGAGGGAATATTGATGTGCTGTAGAGGGAATATTGATGTGTTGTAGATGGAATATTGATGTGTTGTAGAGGAAATATTGATGTGTTGTAGAGGAAATATTGATGTGTTGTAGAGGGAATATTGATGTGTTGTAGAAGGAATATTGATGTGTTGTAGAGGAATGTTGATGTGTTGTAGAGGGAATATTGATGTGTTGTAGAGGTATTATTGATGTGTTGTAGAGGGAATATTGATGTGTTGTAGAGGGAATATTGATGTGTTGTAGAGGGAATATTGATTTGTTGTAGAGGGAATATTGATGTGTTGTAGAGGGAATATTGATTTGTTGTAGAGGGAATATTGATTTGTTGTATAGGGAATATTGATGTGTTGTAGAGGGAATATTGATGTGTTGTAGAGGAAATATTGTTGTGTTGTAGAGGGAATATTGATATGTTGTAGAGGGAATATTGATGTGTTGTAGAGGGAATATTGTTATGTTGTAGAAGGAATATTTTTATGTTGTAGAGGGAATATTGATGTGTTGTAGAGGGAATATTGGTATGTTGTAGAGGGCATATTGATGTGTTTTAGAGGGAATATTGGTATGTTGTAGTGGGAATATTGGTATGTTGTAGAGGGAATATTGATGTGTTGTAGAGGGAATATTGGTATGTTGTGGAGGGAATATTGGTATGTTGTAGAGGGAATATTGGTATGTTGTAGAGGGAATATTGTTATGTTGTAGAGGGAATATTGATGTGTTGTAGAGGGAATATTGATGTGTTGTAGAGGGAATATTGGTGTGTTGTAGAGGGAATATTGATGTGTTGTAGAGGGAATATTGATGTTTTGTAGAAGGAATATTGATGTGTTGTAGAGGGAATATTGATGTGTTGTATAGGGAATATTGATGTGTTATAGAGGGAATATTGATGTGTTGTAGAGGGAATATTGATATGTTGTAGAGGGAATATTGATGAGTTGTAGCGGGAATGTTGATGTTTTGTAGAAGGAATATTGATGTGTTGTAGAGGGAATATTGATGTTTTGCAGAAGGAATATTGATATTTTGTAGAAGGAATATTGATGTGTTGTAGAAGGAATTTTTATGTGTTGTAGAGGGAATATTGATGTGTTGTAGATGGAATATTGATGTGTTGTAGAGGGAATATTGATCTATACGGAGCAAGACTATGACCCATCTATACGAAGCATGACTGTGACCCATCCATACGGACCAGGACTGCGACCCATCTACAAGAGGATCACTGTGTCCCATCTATACGGAGCATGACTGTGACCCATCTATACAGAACATGATTCTGGCCAATCTATACCGAGCATGACTGTGACCCCTCTATATGGAGCATGACTGTGACGCATCTGTACGGAAGATGACTATGACCCATCTATACGAAGCATGACTGTGACCCATCCATACGGACCATGACTGCGACCCATCTACAAGAGGATCACTGTGTCCCATCTATACGGAGCATGACTGTGACACATCTATACGGAGCATGACTGCGATCCATCTATATGGAGCATAGCCGTCACCCATCTATACGGAGCATGACTGTGACCCATCTATTCAGAGCATGACTGTGACCCATATATACGGAGCATGACTGTGACCCATATATAAGGAGTATGACTGTGACCCATCTATACGGAGCATGATTGTATCCCATCTATACGGAGCATGACTGTGACCCATCTATACAGAGCATGATTCTGTCCCATCTATACCGAGCATAACTATGACCCATCTATACGAAGCATGACTGTGACCCATCCACACGGACCATGACTGTGACCCATCTATACAGAGCATGATTCTGATCCATCTAAAGCGAGCATGACTGGGACCCCTCTATACGGAACATGACTGTGACCCATCTAAGCGGAGCATGAATGTGATCCATTTATACGGAGCATGACTGTGACCCATCTTTACTGAGCATGATTGTGACCCATCTATATGGAGCATGACTGTGACCCATCTATACGGAGCATGACTGTGACCCATCTATACAGAGCATGACTGTGACAAATCTATACGGAACATGACTATGACCCATCTATACGATGCATGACTGTGACCAATCCTTACGGAGCATGACTGTGACCCACCAACAAGATCACTGTGACCCATCTATACGCAGCATGACTGTGACCCATCTATAGGGAGCATGACTGTGACCCATCTATATGGAGCATGACTGTGACCCATCTACACGCAGCATTATTCTGACTTATCTATACCCATCTACAGGATGATCACTGTGACCAATCTATACGCAGCATAACTAACCCATCTATACGGAGCATGTCTGTGATCCATCTATACGCAGCATAACTGACCCATCTATACGGAGCATGTCTGTGATCCATCTATACGGAGCATGACTGTGACGCATCAATACGGAGCATGATTGTGACCCATCTATTCGGAGCTTCACTGTGACCCATCTATACGATGCATGACTATGACCCATCCATACGGACCATGACTGTGACCCATCTACAGGAGGATCACTGCGACCCATCTAAACGCAGCATGAGTGTGACCCATCTATAAGGAGGATGACAGTGACCCATATATACGGAGCATGATTGTGACTCATCTATTCAGAGCATGACAGTGACCCGTCTATACGGAGGATGACTGTGACCCATCTGTACGAAACATGACTGTGACCCATCTATATGGAGCATGACTGTGACCCATCTATACGGAGCATGACTGTGACCCTCTATACGGAGCATGATCGTGACCCATCTATAAGGAGCATGACTGTGACCCATCTATACGGAGCATGACTGTGACCCATCTATACGGAGCATGACTGTGACCCATCTATACGGAGCATGGCTGTGACCAATCTGTACGGAGCATGAGTGTGACCCATTTATACGGAGCATGATTGTGACTCATCTATTCAGAGCATGACTGTGACCCGTCTATACGGAGGATGACTGTGACCCATCTGTACGAAACATGACTGTGACCCATCCATATGGAGCATGACTGTGACCCATCTATACGGAGGATGACTGTGACCCTCTATACGGAGCATGATCGTGACCCATCTATAAGGAGCATGACTGTGACCCATCTATACGGAGTATGACTGTGACCCATCTATACGGAGCATGACTGTGACCCGTCTATACGGAGCATGGCTGTGACCAATCTGTACGGAGCATGACTGTGACCCATCTATACGGAGCATGACTGTGACCCATCTATACGGAGCATGACTGTGACCCATCTATACGGAGCATGACTGTGACCCATCTATACGGAGCATGACTGTGACCCATTTATACGGAGCATGACTGTGACCCATCTATACGGAGCATGACTGTTACCCATCTATACGGAGCATGACCGTGACCCATCTATACGGATCATGACCGTGACCCATCTATACGGAGCATGACTGTGACGCATCTATACGGAGCATGACTGTGACCCATCTATACGGAGCATGACCGTGACCCATCTACGCAGCATGACCGTAACCCATCTATACGGAGCATGGCCGTGACCCATCTATACGGAGCATGACCGTGACCCATCTATACGGAGCATAACCGTGACCCGTGTATACGGAGCATGACGGTGACCCCTCTATACGGAGCATGACCGTGACAAATCTATACGGAGCATGGCCGTGACCCATCTATACGGAACATGACTGTGACCCATCTATACTGAGCATGACTATGACCCATCTATATGGAGCATGACTGTGACCCATCTATACGGAGCATGACCGTGACCCATCTATACGGAGCACGACCGTGACCCATCTATACGGAGCATGACCGTGACCCATCTATACGGAGCGTGACAGTGACCCATCTATACGGAGCATGACCGTGACCCATCTATACGGAGCATGACCGTGGCCCATCAATACGGAGCATGACTGTGACCCATCTATACGGAGCATGACTGTGACCCATCTGTACGGAGCATGACTGATCCATCTATACGGAGCATGACTGTGATCCATCTATACGGAGCATAACTGTGACCCATCTATACGGAGCATGGCTGTGATCCATCTATACGGAGCATGACTGACCCATCTACACGGAGCATGACTGTGATCCATCTATACGGAGCATGACTGTGACCCATCAATACGGAGCATGACTGTGACTTATCTATACGGAGCATGACTGTGACCCATCTATACGGATCATGACAGTGACCCATCTATACGGAGCATGACCGTGACCCATCTATACGGAGCATGACCGTGACCCATCTATACGGAGCGTGACCGTGACCCATCTATACGGAGCATGACCGTGACCCATCTATACGGAGCATGACCATGACCCATCTATACGGAGCATGTCTGTGACCCATATATAAGGAGTATGACTGTGACCCATCTATACGGAGCATGATTGTGACCCATCCATAAGGAGCATGACTGTGACCCGTCTATATAGAGCATGATTCTGACCCATCTATACCGAGCATGACTATGACCCATCTATACAAAGCATGACTGTGACCCATCCATACGGACCATGACTGTGACCCATCTATACAGAGCATGATTCTGACCCATCTATACCGAGCATGGCTGTGACCCCTCTATACGGAGCATGACTGTGACGCATCTGTACGGAACATGACTATGACCCAACTATACGAAGCATGACTGTGACCCATCCATACGGACCATGACTGTGACCTATCTACAGGAGAATCACTGTGACCCATCTATACGGAGCATGACTGTGAATCATCTATACGCAACATGACTATGACCCATCTATTCGGAGCCTGACTGTGAACCATATATACGGAGCATGACTGTGACCCATGTATACGGATCATGACTGTGACCCATCTATTGGAGCATCTTTGTGTTCTATCTATGCGCAACATGACTTTGACCATCCATACGGAGCATGACTGTGATCCACCCATACGAAGCATGACTGTGACCCGACTATACGCAGCATGACTGTGACCCATCTATACGGAGCATGACTGTGACTCATCCATACTGAACATGACTCTGACCCACCTATACGGAGCATGAATATGACCCATCTATATGGAGCATGAATGTGACCCATCTATACGGAGCATGATTGTGACTCATTTATTCAGAGCATGACTGTGACCCGTCTATACAGAGGATGACTGTGACCCATCTGTACGAAACATGACTGTGACCCATCTATATGGAGAATGACTGTGACCCATCAAGACGGAGCATGACTGTGACCCATCTATACGGAGCATGACTGACCCATCTATACGGAGCAAGACTGTGACCCATCTATACGGAGCATGACTGTGACCCATCTATACGGAGCATGACTGTGACCCATCTATACCGAGCATGATGTGACCCATCTATACGGAGCATGACTGTGACCCATCTATACGGAGCATGACCGTGACCCATCTATACAGAGCATGACTGTGACCCATCTATACGGAGCATGACTGTGACCCATCTATACGGAGCATGACTGTGACCCATATATACGGAGCATGACCGTGACCCACCTATACGGAGCATGACTGTGACCCATCTATACAGAGCATGACCGTGACCCATCTCTACAGAGCATGACTGTGACCATCTATTCGGAGCATGACTGTGACCCATCTATACGGAGCATGGCTGTGACCCATCTATACGGAGCATGACCGTGACTCATCTATATGGAGCATGACTGTGACTCATCTGTACGAAGCATGACTGTGACCCGTCTATACGGAGCATGACTGTGACTCATCTATACGGAGCATGACCGTGACTCATCTATACGGAGCATGACTGTGACCCATCTATACGGAGCATGACTGTGACCCATATATACGGAGCATGACTGTGACCCATCTATGCGGAGCATGACTGACCATCTATACAGAGCATGATTGTGACCATCTATACGGAGCATGACTGTGACCATCTATACGGAGCATGACTGTGACACATCTATACTGAGCATGACTGTGACCCATCTATACGGAGCATGACTGTGACCATCTATACGGAACATGACTGGGAAAAGAGATATTGTTCTCACTCTTAAACTATCGGAAATATTTTATTCCGCCAATGATACCAGAAAAAAATATTTCCACGAGTTAATTCCCTCAACGTCTTCCTACATGTGTTGTAGAGGGAATATTGATGTGTTGTAGAGGGAATATTGATGTTTTGAAGAAGGAATATTGATGTGTTGTAGAGGGAATATTGATGTGTTGTAGACGGAATATTGATGTGTTGTAGAGGGAATGTTGATGTGTTGTAGTAGGAATATTGATGTGTTGTAGGGGGAATATTGATGTGTTATAGAGGGAATATTGATGTGTTGTAGAGGGAATATTGATGTGTTGTAGAGGGAATGTTGATGTGTTGTAGAGGGAATATTGATTTGTTGTAGAGGGAATATTGATGTGCTGTAGAGGGAATATTGATGTGTTGTAGATGGAATATTGATGTGTTGTAGAGGAAATATTGATGTGTTGTAGAGGAAATATTGATGTGTTGTAGAGGGAATATTGATGTGTTGTAGAAGGAATATTGATGTGTTGTAGAGGGAATGTTGATGTGTTGTAGAGGGAATATTGATGTGTTGTAGAGGTATTATTGATGTGTTGTAGAGGGAATATTGATGTGTTGTAGAGGGAATATTGATGTGTTGTAGAGGGAATATTGATTTGTTGTAGAGGGAATATTGATGTGTTGTAGAGGGAATATTGATTTGTTGTAGAGGGAATATTGATTTGTTGTATAGGGAATATTGATGTGTTGTAGAGGGAATATTGATGTGTTGTAGAGGGAATATTGGTGTGTTGTAGAAGGAATATTTTTATGTTGTAGAGGGAATATTGATGTGTTGTAGAGGGAATATTGGTATGTTGTAGAGGGCATATTGATGTGTTTTAGAGGGAATATTGGTATGTTGTAGTGGGAATATTGGTATGTTGTAGAGGGAATATTGATGTGTTGTAGAGGGAATATTGGTATGTTGTAGAGGGAATATTGGTATGTTGTAGAGGGAATATTGGTATGTTGTAGAGGGAATATTGGTATGTTGTAGAGGGAATATTGATGTGTTGTAGAGGGAATATTGATGTGTTGTAGAGGGAATATTGGTGTGTTGTAGAGGGAATATTGATGTGTTGTAGAGGGAATATTGATGTTTTGTAGAAGGAATATTGATGTGTTGTAGAGGGAATATTGATGTGTTGTATAGGGAATATTGATGTGTTATAGAGGGAATATTGATGTGTTGTAGAGGGAATATTGATATGTTGTAGAGGGAATATTAATGGTTTGTAGATGGAATATTGATGTGTTATAGAGGTAATACTGATGTGTTCTAGAGGGAATATTGATGTTTTGTAGAAGGAATATTGATGTGATGTAGAGGGAATATTGATGTTTTGTAGAAGGAATATTGATATTTTGTAGAGGGAATATTGATGTGTTGTAGAGGGAATATTGATGTGTTGTAGCGGGAATGTTGATGTTTTGTAGAAGGAATATTGATGTGTTGTAGAGGGAATATTGATGTTTTGTAGAAGGAATATTGATATTTTGTAGAAGGAATATTGATGTGTTGTAGAAGGAATTTTTATGTGTTGTAGAGGGAATGTTGATGTGTTGTAGATGGAATATTGATGTGTTGAAGAGGGAATATTGATGTGTTGTAGAGGGAATATTGATGTGTTGTAGAGGGAATATTGATGTTTTGTAGAAGGAATATTGATGTGTTGTAGAGGGAAAATTGATGTGTTTTAGAAGGAATATTTATGTGTTGTAGAGGGAATATTGATGTGTTGTAGAGGGAATATTGATGTTTTGTAGAAGGAATATTGATGTGTTGTAGAGGGAATATTGATGAGTTGTAGAGGGAATATTGATGTGTTGTAGAGGGAATATTGATGTGTTGTAGAGGGAATATTGATGTGTTGTAGAGGGAATATTGATGTGTTGTAGAGGGAATATTGATGTGTTGTAGAGGAAATGTTGAAATTTTGTAGAAGGAATATTGATGTGTTGTAGAGGGAATATTGATGTGTTGAAGAAGGAATTTTTATGTGTTGTAGAGGGAATATTGATGTGTTGTATAGGGAATATTGATGTGTTGTAGAGGGAATATTGATGTGTTGTAGAGGGAATATTGATGTTTTGTAGAAGGAATATTGATGTGTTGTAGAGGGAATATTGATGTGTTGTAGAGGGAATATTGATGTGTTGTAGAGGGAATATTGATGTTTTGTAGAAGGAATATTGATATTTTGTAGAAGGAATATTGATGTGTTGTAGAGGGAATATTGATGTGTTGTAGAGGGAATATTGATGTTTTGTAGAAGGAATATTGATATGTTGTAGAGGGAATGTTGATGTGTTGTAGAGGGAATATTGATGTTTTGTAGAAGGAATATTGATGTTGTAGAATGAATATTGATATGTTGTAGAGGGAATATTGATGTTTTGTAGAAGGAATATTGATGTGTTGTAGTGGGAATATTGATGTGTTGTAGAAGGAACATTTATGTGTTGTAGAGGGAATATTGATGTTTTGTAGAGGGAATATTGATATATTGCAGAGGGAATATTGATGTGTTGTAAAGGGAATATTGATGTGTTGTAGAGGGAATATTGATGTGTTGTATAGGGAATATTGATGTGTAGTAGAGGGAATATTGATGTGTTGTAGAGGGAATATTAATGTGTTGTAGAGGGAATATTGATGTGTTGTAGAGGGAATATTGATGTGTTGTAGAGGGAATATTGATGTGTTGTAGAAGGAATATTGATGTGTTGTAGAGGGAATATTGATGTGTTGTAGAAGGAATATTTATGTGTTGTAGAGGGAATATTGTTATGTTGTAGATGGAATATTGATATGTTGTAGAGAGAATATTGATATGTTGCAGAGGGAACACTGATATGTTGTAGAAGAACATTGATGTGTTGTAGGGAGAATATTGATGTGTTGTAGAGGGAACATTGATATGTTGTAGAGGGAATATTGATGTGTTGTAGAGGGAATATTAATGTGTTGTAGAGGGAATATTGATGTGTTGTAGAGGGAATATTGATGTGTTGTAGAGGGAATATTGGTATGTTGTAGAGGGAATATTGATATGTTGTAGAGGGAATATTGGTATGTTGTAGATGGAATATTGATGTGTTGTAGAGGGAATATTGGTATGTTGTAGAGGGAATATTGATATGTTGTAGAGGGAATTTTGATGTGTTGTAGAGGGAATATTTATGTGTTGTAGAGGGAATATTGATATGTTGAAGAGGGAATATTGATATGTTGTAGAAGGAATATTGATGTGTTGTAGAAGGAATATTTATGTGTTGTAGAGGGAATATTGTTATGTTGTAGAGGGAATATTTTTATGTTGTAGAGGGAATATTGTTATGTTGTAGAGGGAATATTGATGTGTTGTAGAGGGAATATTGTTATGTTGTAGAGGGAATATTAATATGTTGTAGAGGAACATTGATGTGTTGTAGAGGGAATATTGATGTTTTGTAGAAGGAATATTGATGTTGTAGAGGGAATATTGATGTGTTGTAGAGGGAATATTGATGTTTTGTAGAAGGAATATTGATGTGTTGTAGTGGGAATATTGATGTGTTGTAGAAGGAACATTTATGTGTTGTAGAGGGAATATTGATGTTTTGTAGAGGGAATATTGATATATTGCAGAGGGATTATTGATGTGTTGTAGAGGGAATATTGATGTGTTGTAGAGGGAATATTGATGTGTTGTAGAGGGAATATTGATGTGTTGTAGAGGGAATATTTATGTGTTGTAGAGGGAATATTGGTATGTTGTAGAGGGAATATTGATATGTTGTAGAGTGAATATTGATGTGTTGTAGAAGGAATATTTATGTGTTGTAGAGGGAATATTGATATGTTGTAGAGGGAATATTGATATGTTGTAGAGGGAATATTGATATGTTGTAGAGGGAATATTGATGTGTTGTAGAGGGAATATTGTTATGTTGTAGAGGGAATGTTGATATGTTGTAGAGGAACATTGATGTGTTGTAGGGAGAATATTGATGTGTTGTAGAGGGAACATTGATATGTTAGAGAGAGAATATTGATGTGTTGTAGAGGGAATGTTGTTATGTTGTAGATGGAATATTGTTATGTTGTAGAGGGAATATTGTTATGTTGTAGAGGGAATATTGTTATGTTGTAGAGGGAATATTGTTATGTTGTAGAGGGAATATTGTTATGTTGTAGAGGGAATATTGTTATGTTGTAGAGGGAATATTGTTATGTTGTAGAGGGAATATTGTTATGTTGTAGAGGGAATATTGATATGTTTGAGAGGAAATGTTCTTGTGTTATGGAGGGAATATTCATGTGTTGCAGAGGGAACATTCGTGTGTTGTAGAGGGAATATTCATGTGTTGTAGAGGGAATATTCATGTGTTGTAGAGGGAATATTCTTGTGTTGTAGAGGGAATATTCTTGTGTTGTAGAGGGAATATCGATGTGTTGTAAAGTAGACTCTGTTGAAAAAATTAAATGCTGGGTTTTACATAGTCGAAATGTGTCAGTAGTGTCAGCCTGAACTGATGAACGTCAGTAGTGTCAGCCTGAACTGATGAACGTCAGTAGTGTCAGCCTGAACTGATGAACGTCAGTAGTGTCAGCCTGAACTGATGAACGTCAGTAGTGTCAGCCTGAACTGATGAACGTCAGTAGTGTCAGCCTGAACTGATGAACGTCAGTAGTGTCAGCCTGAACTGATGAACGTCAGTAGTGTCAGCCTGAACTGATGAACGTCAGTAGTGTCAGCCTGAACTGATGAACGTCAGTATTGTCAGCCTGAACTGAGGAACATCAGTATTGTCAGCCTGAACTGAGGAACGTCAGTAGTGTCAGCCTGAACTGATGAACGTCAGTAGTGTCAGCCTGAACTGAGGAACGTCAGTAGTGTCAGCCTGAACCGAGGAACGTCAGTAGTGTCAGCCTGAACTGAGGAACGTCAGTACTGTCAGCCTGAACTGAGGAACGTCAGTAGTGTCAGCCTGAACTGAGGAACGTCAGTAGTGTCAGCCTGAACTGAGGAACGTCAGTAGTGTCAGCCTGAACTGAGGAACGTCAGTAGTGTCAGCCTGAACTGAGGAACGTCAGTAGTGTCAGCCTGAACTGAGGAACGTCAGTAGTGTCAGCCTGAACTGAGGAACGTCAGTAGTGTCAGCCTGAACTGAGGAACGTCAGTAGTGTCAGCCTGAACTGAGGAACGTCAGTAGTGTCAGCCTGAGCTGGGGAACGTCAGTAGTGTCAGCCTGAACTGAGGAACGTCAGTAGTGTCAGCCTGAACTGAGGAACGTCAGTAGTGTCAGCCTGAACTGAGGAACGTCAGTAGTGTCAGCCTGAACTGAGGAACGTCAGTAGTGTCAGCCTGAGCTGGGGAACGTCAGTAGTGTCAGCCTGAACTGAGGAACGTCAGTAGTGTCAGCCTGAACTGAGGAACGTCAGTAGTGTCAGCCTGAACTGAGGAACGTCAGTAGTGTCAGCCTGAACTGAGGAACGTCAGTAGTGTCAGCCTGAACTGAGGAACGTCAGTAGTGTCAGCCTGAACTGAGGAACGTCAGTAGTGTCAGCCTGAGCTGGGGAACGTCAGTAGTGTCAGCCTGAACTGAGGAACGTCAGTAGTGTCAGCCTGAACTGAGGAACGTCAGTAGTGTCAGCCTGAACTGAGGAACGTCAGTAGTGTCAGCCTGAACTGAGGAACGTCAGTAGTGTCAGCCTGAACTGAGGAACGTCAGTAGTGTCAGCCTGAACTGAGGAACGTCAGTAGTGTCAGCCTGAGCTGGGGAACGTCAGTAGTGTCAGCCTGAACTGAGGAACGTCAGTAGTGTCAGCCTGAACTGAGGAACGTCAGTAGTGTCAGCCTGAACTGAGGAACGTCAGTAGTGTCAGCCTGAACTGAGGAACGTCAGTAGTGTCAGCCTGAACTGAGGAACGTCAGTAGTGTCAGCCTGAACTGAGGAACGTCAGTAGTGTCAGCCTGAGCTGGGGAACGTCAGTAGTGTCAGCCGAGGTCTTAAGATGGGGTGTGGCTATATGGGACCTTGTAATTGCTGCTTTCTCCGCCCTTCCTGACACTGCCTGCTACTGTGTAGCTTCAACACACACTTCCATTCCTGGGAGCCAAGGCCGGGTCACCATCTGGAAAAGACCCGGGCCGGCAGTACCGGCGAATCTGCAACAGAATAGAACTGAGCTGGGAGACGTCGGTAGTTTCAGCCTGAGCTGGGAGATATCAGCAGTCTCAGCCTCAGCTGATAGACGTCAACAGTGTCAGCCTCAGCTGGGAGACGTGCAGCAATGTCAAACCGAGCTGGGAGACGTCGGGTGGGGTGACGAGGATATTGTCAAGTATTCCAATAAGAGATGATCAAGAATGAGAGATATGATTTCTTATAAAGGGAGAAGTATGGTGTGATGCTGGATGAGAGAGCGGGAGGGGGGGGGAGGAGCCAGAACTGCACTGTGACTACTGTATCCTTCTAAAGATTATCACTTCATCTGAGATCATTTGTTTCTAGGATGATTAGAGTCTGGAACATGTTCGATTATTATTATTATTATTATTATTATTATTATTAATATTATCAAAAAGAAGCGCTAAGCCACAAGGGCTATACAGCGTGGAACATGTTCGAACAATGTAACAAAATGCGACATCTATAAAGTATTGACATCCAGTGATTACTACGTCAGCTTATTGATCCCCCTCTGGCATCTAGCATGTGTCTGGTTTTATAACAGGTTGTCAAAGTACATCTTAGTCCAGTTATCCTGTAAATATAGATTTTTGCTAGCGCTTTGGGATCACGACTGGAGCTAAATAAAAATTGAGATCTTTATTTATAAAGGTGTCTAGGTGGTTATCTTGTAGTAAATCTTTTCATGCATGTATATACTTATTCTGTACTTTACAAATGGTGTTATAGACACTTCAAACTGTACGACTGAATCTTCTTAATATGTACCATCAGGTATGTGCAAAAATGGTATATAATAACGACAAGATAAAATTAAGACACATATGCAACATCTGGGTATCTTTATTGTAGACGTTTCGCCATCCAGTGGCTTTATCAATACAAATTCCAGCCACAAATTAAAGCCACTGGATGGCGAAACGTCTATAAAGATACCCAGATGTTGCACATGTGTCTTAATTTCACCATCAAGTATGTTGCTATGAAATTCACTCAATACAGGAATAATATAAGTGTGTGTGTGTGTGTGTGTGTGTGTGTGTGTGTGTGTGTGTGTGTGTGTGTGTGTGTGTGTGCGCGCTCAGTAATAGTCTGTATGAGTCAGTAAGACTTGACTCGACTTAGAATTTGACTGACAACATACAGTCCCTAAATAAGTTAACTTCTCAACCATCAAGGCAATCAGGCAGCTTGCCGGAACAATAAGATACATTCGCCAAACAGCAATAATGTTGGAAGCAGCGGAGTAGCACAGCGTCAAGTAACTAGCAAGGAGGCAAAAACCACCTTAACTGGGGTACCATCAGCAAAACTGCCCATTTCTTAAACAGAGTTTAGGAGTTCCAAATTTCTCAACTAGGAGGGTAAGTAGATGCAAGAATAATGTAGGTTGAGAGTTAAGCTCGGGACCAGAAATACAGTGTGTCTCACGACACACAACCTCTGAAAAACGTCAAATATCACTAAGTGTAAATAAAACTCTGTGAACAGAGTTGCACGGAGTTACGAGAAATATGTCTCAGTTCCTCGACGAAGACATACTCAACCAAACACAGATATGACAGAACAGAGAAAAACAATGTTTACTCCACGAGAAGTGGCGAGAGAGAGACAGACAGAGACAAAGAGAGAAAATGTTGCCCCGGCGAGCAACAGCTGGAGAGAGTGTGAGGCAGGCCCAGCCTCGACCACGTCAGGTGTGGCAGGTGACTTGGTGCCAGGCTGATGCTGGTGCAACTGTTAAACAAGCAAGCAGGTAGTTTGGAAGTGCTGGCAGCCAACCAAACTCTCCAACAGCGAGCACAATGAGAGGTGCAGTTGTTACATCCTGATTCGCTGCCTGGATGAGGTAGAGTGCGATTGTGCTTTGCACTCCTCTACTGTTTACCCAGACGAGCTACTCGGAAAACAATGTGGTGCTAGGTGTGCGCCGGAGAGTGAATACTGTGGGCATTGAACTCATTTTTTTTTATATTTTATTTAAAACCAATACAGTTTAACAAGAAAATAAAGAAACAGTATGGATCTCAATCAAATTAACTGACAAACAGATTGCAGCTATATGCTCGCAAGATATTGCTGCCAAACATACAACAAGAACTTACGGCAAAAACGTAGCTAAAAAAATACTGTCACAGGGTCATGAATTGACATATATACACATTTATTGATGCAAAACCTTACATATATATAAATTGTACATATAACATGACCTCTGACAAAGACTCAATACACTTGAACATAAAATATACAAAGAAGTTATATCAGTTAAATCCCATCCTTCGCATTAATCAAAACATTAACCAAAACCTAACATCATAATCTTACTAGAACATCTACATACGTATCCCAAACAATACAGCTTTACATGTACCAACATACGAAAAAACAGAAAAAGAATACAGCTTAGAACTCAAAAACTGAAGCACTATACTGTTACAATAAACCCATATACAAAATCTCTGACACAAATGGACTACGTCACTAAACTGTCTAGATATGTCTGTATACCATACAAACTAAACCTTAACATCAAGAACTTAGCATTGACACCAAACCGGTATCAGGGTACAGACCATGATTATAAACTTTAAAAAGAATCGAATCATACATATATAAAGTATTACATAACGTCTGACCCATGACAAAGGCTCATTACAATGGAAAGGGATATATATATATATACACACACACCCACACACACACACACACCCACACACCTAGTAGCAACCGGTGAAGAGGCGGGGCCAGGAGCTAGGACTCGACCCCTGCAACCACAAATAGGTGAGTACAAATAGGTGAGTACACACACACACACCCACACACACACACACACCCACACACACACACACACCCACACACACACACACACCCACACACACACACACACACACATACGTTCACACACAAAGTTTCACAAAATCACATTAATCAGATGCACTGTATGCACAAAGCAAAACAGTATATAAGTATATCTCCTCATGCAAAAACCCAGCACGTAACATAAATACAAACTAAAACACACTTCATGTCGCAAAGAACTTATTACTCAAGAATCGTGTCATACAAGACTGATACACATCAAAATTATACATAAAAATTATACATAATATTACACCTACATTCTGAAAAGTGTTATATCGAACATAACGAGACCTTGAGCTCTACATCCACACTTGGATGCCATAAAGTCTCAATGAAAACCAGGAAACCATTCCAAACCCACATTCACAACACTCTCACGACCTCCCAAAAGGAGGCGAGCCCGCTGTGACCCCCTGACTCCCTCCAACCTATGAAAACCCCTTCACTCACTCATTATCAATCACAGATTTACGAGAATCCCTAACGTTAGCATTCTATACCCCTCTGAGAAAGCCTGATCCCACCTCCTCCCATACAAATCTGTTACGACACATGGTGCGATAGAACGTTACCACAAGAACCTTCCTTCTCTCCTCACTATCCCCTCTCCCCCTCATCACCCACGACATATATATATAATCTACCATGACATAATCTAAAGCTCTTATGACACCCTCGTCTAACCCACCCATATCTAGACTTAAAGCACGCAAAACCGACACCCCACGGCCCCCCCACCCTCTGTACCAACCTACTTAATCAGCACCTAACCTCCTCTAGCCCTTCACAAAAGGAAACTACATGGAATGCTGTCTCATCCCCTCCACAGATACCACACCCCCACCCTCTACAACCTGTGTTTCGTAGTATCTCACCAGACGGAAGGATCCCATGCAGAAAACGAAACATCACCTCACGCGCCCGAGGGTTTAACTTCATTTAACTAAATCTCAACCAAATACTCTTCCACGCATACATGGGGAACAAACCCTCAACTGGGATAACGCACCTACCTACAAGTAACCTACACAAAACCCTTATACGAACCTTTCTCAGTTCCCTAACCAACATCACAGCCCTCAAAACGATTTCGCATTCCCTCAACTCCATTCCTCGATACCACATACCCAGCCTGTCGTGTATCCTTCCCAACTGCCCCGCGTTCACACCCTCACGCAACACTTCCCATTTAATAAACACACATTTAGCCCTCTGTCTCAAATCCATCAACCCCAACCCACCCTGACTTACAGGTAACATTACAACTTCCCTCCATAACCAATCACAACGTGAATCCCACAAAAATTTGTACACCCGTCTTAGAATCCCCGCAATCGCTGTCCCTGTAATTGGGAACACAGCTGCAACATGCCAAATCTTACTATACAATAAAATGTTTACGACTATCACTCGCTGTATAAGAGTTAGGTGCAGGGGTCTCAGAACACCTAGATGCCCCACGATCCTTTCCAATAACCTATTCGAGTTTTCCTCCCTCGCTGCAACCATGTCATCCTTATAAATAATACCACAAATCTTTAAAGACACCGTCCATTCTTTAACAACATTACATCTCCCCCCCCACCCCCCTACCCAAGAACCCAACCCCATGCACCTTGACTTCACACTATTTGCCTGCATACCCGTGGCACTTCCAAATAATTGCACAACCTCGTCCAACACTCCCATTGACATCCCTTCACGAATGAGAACAGTGGTGTCGTCAACATATCCAATTAAACCCGGCCAGGCCCTCCCACCCCCCACACTTCCCTCACATGGCGTACATAAGCTGCGGTCAACCATTCTATAAAAGGGGTCCTGGAAACATGCAAATAATATTTGGGACATGGGGCATCCCTGTCTAAGGCCTCTACCCATTGCAATTTCCCTCCCCATACACCCATTAATCTGTATCCTCATTTTCGCCCCCTTGTACAACGTATTTACCAACTCGACTATTTCCTCCCCAAAACCCTGTCTCCTAAGTATAACCTGCAAAGCTCCCCTTTCCACTCTATCATATGCTCCCTGCCAATCTAGAGCCAACAAAGCCGCCCCTTCACCCCCACCCTTAGCTTCCACAAAACCTCTCTGTATGCCATGTCCTTCAATCATCGACCTTCCCAGCAACCCAAACTGAGATTTTGACACCACCCTTCCCACAACACATTTGAACCTATTACCTAAAATTTTTGCAAACACCTTATAGTCTGCACACATCAGTGATATGGCTCGGTACTCCCGAAGGGTGGGCAGCCCCTTGACCTTCGGGACCAACACTACAACTGTTGTTACCTGCTTCTCCCCCAGCTTACCCTTCTCCTTCATATGATTAAATAACCTAACTATAAATCCCCTTATTAACGTCCAATGTTGTAAATAAAATTCTACCGGGAGACCGTCAATACCCGGCGCTTTCCCCTTCCTCATTCCCCTTAACGCATTCTCTATTTCCTCTTCCATAATAGTCCCACCTAAAGCCTTTCTATCACTATTTCCTAAATTATACATCACATACGTACACACCTTGTCCAACGCCACGTCACCCCCCCCCCCACTGTTCCAGTACTTCTCGTACCAAGCCTCCACATACGCACACATCCCCTTCGTGGTTCGTATCTCCTGCCCTGCTCTATAATTCCCAACCATCTCCGTTACCTCTGAACATGGGATAGCTGTCACTGCCTGCCTTTGCTTTTGATGCCGCAAAACACACGCTGACGGCTTGTCGCCCCAAAGCACTTCTTCCACCCCTGCCTGCACTCTTACAGCTTGAAACCTTTCATTTTGCAACACCCTCAACCTCCCCTTTATTTCAGCTGTTTCATCCATAGGAAAATTATTCCCACCCACCCCCTTCCCATAGCAACCTCTTAACCTATCCTCTAAATAGTTAGCCAGTCCATATTTTAAATTATTAATGCATTTTCCTTCTCTCACATAAAACTTTCTAATCCTTTCCTTTGCAACACCATGTCACAATGTCATCCACTCCCTGTTCTTCCACACTAAGCTCCCTCCATAGGACTGAAAACCCCTCCAACCCCTCCTCATCACCTAACACACTTATATTTAATTTCCAGTAACTTCTATATATGTCCGAGAGTGTCCCCCACCCAACCTCCACCACCACTGCCCTATGATCTGATATTGTAGCCTCAACAGTACTGAAAGACTTCACATCCACTCCCTGAGAAAGGTACACTCTATCTAGTCTCGCAGCATATCCACTCCTAACAAACGTATATTCAGTCTCCCACACCGCCACCCCCAAAGGCATCACGTAACCGAACATCCCTTAATAAATCGCTAAGAGCCACAGACATATATCCAGCCCCTTTTGGGTCCACATCAGCCACCCTGATTACACTATTCCAGTCCCCACCAACTATCGCCACCTCTGGCAGTGCACTTAAGAAAAACACAAGATCCTCACTCACAAAATCATTCTTTACCTTTATGTTATTTTCTGCCGGCGCATACACACTCACAAAAGACACACGCTTACCCATCCACCACTCATTCACACGCAACACCCTCCCTCCCCCTCCTCCCTCGCTTCTCTGCAAAACAAACGGGCTCGTTTCCCTTATTAAAATTCCCACACCTCCTTTTAGACGGGGAGATGGCAGGGTAACTACTCGAAATCCTGCCACCTTCAACACCCTACCCTCTTTAAAATTGTGCTCCTGCTGGAACACAACATCCACTCTAGATTTATTCAGGAAATTACGAAACCAATCTCTCTTCATACCGCTACATAACCCATTAACATTTACAGACATACACCTAAGGCCTATTAAAGTTTCCACCCCTGCTTCCTCTCATCACTCTTTACAACTCCAGAGCTTGAATTTAAGTTTGACACCTTCAGAGTGCTCTCTTTCCCTCTCCCTTTCTTCCGGTGCCTCCATTCATGGCTACCACCACCTACACCACTACCTTCACACTTCACCTCAGTCTGTTTCCCAGGCCTTTGTGCAGGCATAAGGACGTCATCAGAATCTGATGTAGCTGCCCTCTTTCTCGTGACAGTCATGTTACACATGTCTTGGTCAGACGTTGCCTCTCGATGAACCTCCACCTCCACCTGAGAATGGTTTAATGATTCAAAGGACGACTCCAAACCACCATCACGTCCCAAATTATCATGTCTCCGACTTTCTGGAAGCGACGACTCTCCGATGACACCACGCTCAGATGTAACGTCTCTCTCTGGCGGTGACAAAGTCTTCAACACCTCCACCAATTCCTCCTCAATCTCAAGAACCTTCTCCTGTAATTGCTGCTCCTCCTTATCCACAGGAGACGATACCTGATCAGGTAGCTGGGGGAGGGACTCCAACTCACAGCCAGTCCTGTGTGCCTGATCCACTATCTCGCTCAACAAAACACCACGCCCTCCATCCGATGTTTGTTTCTCACCTGCCACCTTTGAAGCAGGGACTGCAACGTCCACCACAGGTCCAGGCACACGTCTTTGCTTGTCACAGGTCACCGCAATATGATCATACTCACCACATAGGCGGCATGTACGTCGTTGTCCTGGGTACATTACCATTACCTGCGTCCTGAAATCTTGTAAATACACATAGGACGGTATTAGGTGCCTCAAAGTTATTTTGAGGTTGAAAGAACCCTCTGGAAAACCAGCATAGGCTCCTGCCGCCCACGTACCATGTTGAGCATAATGCACCCTCCCATACGTCTCAAAAACTTTCCTTATATCCGCCTCGTCCACCTCAAAGGGAACTTTGCATAACTTGATCCACGTATAATGCCATGAAACATCTATCATTCTTACACTGACAGCTGGTGTGACGCTAAGACTTATGTCCTGAAACCTGGTGACTAACGATTCATAAACCATAGCTGATAGCAGTTTGACGAAAATTCTTTGGCCTCCGTTTAATGCTACACCATACAAGTCACTATCTTGTACGCCATATGTCTCCCGGATGATCTTTGGCAATAAGACTTGCGCAGAACTAGGCGTTATCGTTCCTTTAAGTAGCTCAATGCCTACAGTATTTATCCGGTGTCTCAGACTAACCACCATCTTGACAATCACAGTGCACCTAGGTTGTTAGCAGAGGCGTGACAGCACCACTTCACACCACTGCAGCCAGGTAACTGACAAGGGAGCTCGCCTACAAACAGCAGAGGGGTGCAGAGCACAACTGCACTCTACCGTGGTCAGGCAGCGAATGTGCATTGAACTCATTAGTGGGGCTTTAACGCCTACATCAGACGAGGTACTATTGCCCAAAATTATAAGAGAAACATACGGCATCAGAGACGAGGATTTATATGGAGTGGCACTAAATGGTGTTTATAGAATCTTCGTGAAAGTGCTAGCAGCTCAAATGTACGAGGCATTGGTGGATCGTTATCAAGATGTAAGCATTAATGTAACACCGGCAGTGAGGGTAAGGTTGACGGATGTATCAAGACATTATTCGTGGGTCAAGCTCCGCAACGTGCCTTTTGAGGCTGATGAAGTAGATATCAGAAGTGTTTTTGAAAGATATGGGACTGTACATCTTGCCCAACCTGGAAAATGGGTAAAAGGAGCGTATGCTGAATTTCCTGAGGGTACTTTCAATCTCAAGATGACGCTGAGACATCCTATACCCTCGTATGTATATCTCGAGGAGTTTAAAACTCAGGTAATGGTGGCTTATGCTGGGCAGAGGCGTACGTGCCGACTGTGTGGCGAATATGACAATATGACTGTGGATTGTGGCAAGTGGAATATGGCTCCTGGGCCGGCAAGAGGTGGAGCACTGGCGCATGAGACAACGATGCCTGAGGAAGAACGAAGGCAAGGAGGAGGGCATGGTCGCATGAGGAGTGAAAAGGTGGTGGCTCCTCCTGTGGAATCTGAAGGGGACGTGGTGATTCATGAATCACCCAGCAAATTGACAGTAGAGTTGTCGAGTGAGGAGGTGCAAGTGGGCGCAGAAGTGAAAGCTATCGAGGAGGAGTTGGAGACGGTGTTACAGGCTATGTTACAGTCCATGGAGGTGGAGAGTCGCAGTGAGCAGGAACCTGGGATCCTGGCGGAAGGAGGTGTGTGCAGGAGGAGGGAGGACCAGGTGACACCTGTGATGGACAGTGCGAGTGACATGGAAGGACATGGAGCGACTTCAGCGTGGGTGGAAGTCCATTGTGAGGACTCCCAGGACACAGATATGGAGATGGAGGGAGCAACAAGGAAAAGGGCGGTGGCGTCAGATTCAGACGATGTTCTGACGCCGGCGCAAAGGCCGGGGAAAAAGGCATGGGGTTATGGTACCCAGAGTGACTCTAAGAGAGGGCCACAACAGAAAGGGGGGGTGGTTGGGAAGGAGGGTGGAGTACGTGGCAAAGGCAATGCCCAAGGGAATGGTAAGAAAGGGAAGAGTCTTGAAATTAGGCAGGGAGGGAAACCTTAAACCGGTCTCAGGTGTGTAACTATAAATATTAATATTGAGAGAATGGAGCGAAACAGAATGACTTCAAGAGTGTATCAGTCTGTAGTGGAAGGAAGGCGGGGTAGGGGTCGGCCTAGGAAAGGTTGGAGGGAGGGGGTAAAGGAGGTTTTGTGTGCGAGGGGCTTGGACTTCCAGCAGGCATGCGTGAGCGTGTTTGATAGGAGTGAATGGAGACAAATGGTTTTTAATACTTGACGTGCTGTTGGAGTGTGAGCAAAGTAACATTTATGAAGGGGTTCAGGGAAACCGGCAGGCCGGACTTGAGTCCTGGAGATGGGGAGTACAGTGCCTGCACTCTGAAGGAGGGGTGTTAATGTTGCAGTTTAAAAACTGTAGTGTAAAGCACCCTTCTGGCAAGACAGTGATGGAGTGAATGATGGTGAAAGTTTTTCTTTTTCGGGCCACCCTGCCTTGGTGGGAATCGGCCAGTGTGATAATAAAAAAAAAATATATATATATACAAGGTTGACGTGGCTTTTGTACAGGAACATAATTTTAAACTTGGTCGTGAATTAGTGGTGCCTGGGTTCCAGGCTTATGTGTTGCCGTCTGAGCGTTTAAAAGGAGGAGTGGGTGTGTTGATCAGGGAGGCGAGCCCATTTGTATTGCACAGGAAAGAGGGGGGAGGGGGCAGAGTATTACGTGTGGAAGGATGGTGGATGGGAGAGAGTGGCGTTTGTGTGTGTGTATGCCCCAGCAGAAAGTGACGTTAAAGTGAAAACGGATTTTGTGCGGGAAGAACTTGTGTACTTCCTACACACGTTACCGTCTGTGGCGATTGTGGGGGGGGGATTGGAATTGTGTAGTTAAGAGGGCAGATGTGGAACCAGAGGAGTGGGATATTTTTCCTCAGTCTTAGGGGGTCTGCTTAGAGATCTTCAGTTATGTGATGCTTTTGGGGGAGGTCTGTGGGAGGTGGAACATACTTTTATAAGGCAGGGATACGCGGCTCGTTTGGACAGGATATATTTATCTCAGAGGGTTTTGGTAGTCTTTTAAAACTATTGAGATGGTGTCATCCGATCATAGGGCAGTAATAGTGGAGGTGGGGTGGGATACTTTGGCTCGTAGGATAGGAAGCTATTGGAAACTGAATACAATGGTTTTGGGGGATGAGGAGGGTGTGGAAGGTTTTGAAGGGAACAGCTCTGTGCAGAGTGAAGGACTGAGGAGGATGTGGTTGGATGGTGGCATAATGTGGCTAAGGTAAGAATACATCAATTCTATGTGAGGGAGGGCAAACGGATTAATCAATTGCAGTATGGTTTGTCAAATTATTTCGAATCTAGATTACGGGATTGTTACGTGCGGGGGGGGGGCGGTGGCCGGGGTTTACCCAGTGTAGGATATACAAATGTTGAAGGACAGGATAAGGACTTTGCAAGAAGAGCATTTTGCAGCAGCACGGGTACAAGCGGGGCTGGACGAAGTACTCTGGGGCGACAAGCCATCGGCATGTGTGCTGCGAGGACAGAAGGTAAGACAGCAAATG
The DNA here is from genome assembly GCF_038502225.1 of Cherax quadricarinatus. Taxonomy (NCBI): domain Eukaryota; kingdom Metazoa; phylum Arthropoda; class Malacostraca; order Decapoda; family Parastacidae; genus Cherax; species Cherax quadricarinatus. The sequence goes on from NC_091297.1 coordinate 60,545,299, forward strand.
ACTACAATACCAGGATTGCAAGTCATTTCTTCAGTGGGGGGATTTTAGAGAGGGTCAGGTATTACGGAAAACAATGGGGATGAGTGTGTATGCTGATAGATGGTTTGAGGAATACGGGAAAAGTAGTGGGGTGGATTGCGAGGTTCTTGGGCAGGTATGTGAGTATATGCCGTGCAAACTGGGGAGGAGTGATCGGGAGGCACTGGGTGGGGTCATTGCGGAGGAGGAAATATGGAGAGCCCTTATGGACATGAGGAAGGGAAAGGCACCCAGGATAGATGGTTTACCAAGCGAATTTTATGTACAACACTGGGGTCTGCTAAGGGGTTTCCTAGTAAGGTTAATGAATGCCATGAAAGACGGAGGTAAGATGGGAAAATCGCAGGCAATGGCGGTGGTGGTGTTGGTCCTGAAGGGTAAAAAGCAGAGTACCCTTCAGGATTACCGAGCCATTTCGTTGCTTTGTGCTGATTATAAACTGTTTGCAAAAATTCTTGGGAATAGGCTTTAATGTGTTGTGGGGAGGGTCGTGTATGAGTCTCAGTTTAGGTTGCCAGGTAGGTCAATGGTCGAGGGCAACGGGATCATAAAAGGGTTCCTGGAGGACATGGAAAGGGGAAGAGGGGCGTTGTTGGCATTGGATTGGCAAGGGGCTTATGACAGGGTGGAAAGAAAGGCTTTGAGGAATATTCTCCTCAGATAGGGGTTTGGTGAATAAATAGTTGGGTGGGTGGATACATTGTACTCAGGAGCGAAGGTAAGGGTGCAGATCAATGGGAGTGTGGGGGAGGGAGTCAACATGGAGTGGGGTCTTTGACAGGGATGTCCATTATCACAACTATTGTTTGCATGTGTTCAGGATCTTTTTTATAGGATGGTGGAGGATCGTCTAAGGACTGGGGGGGGGGGGATGGTGAGCAGAAGCCTTGGCCTGGTTTGGTGGGCTATGTTGATGATACTACTATTCTGGTGAGTGAGGAGACATGGTTAGGACTTTTGGGGGAAGTTGTACACATGTTTGGGAGAGCTACTGGGATGAAGGTAAATCTGGAGAAGTCAGTGATAATGGGGCTGGGAGAATGGGCAGAGAGATTAGAATGGGGATGTGATGTCGTGCAGTGTCAGACTGGGAGTCTGAAAATCTGTGGTGTCATATATGAGGCTGACTTGAGTGCTGCAAGGGTAATCAATTCGAATAGGATGGTGGAACAGGTGCAGAGATGTTTGGGAATGCTGCGACCTCACCATATAACCCTTAGGCAACGAGCAATTGTCATCAATGTATTACTATATAGTAAAGTCTGGTTTATTTCGGCAGTGTTGCCGTTAACAGGATCGGCGATCACGAGTATTCTTAGAATCGTGTTCAAATGCTTGTGGGGTTCAGGGTGTAACTGGTTGCGAAGGGAGGTAGTGACATTGACGGTATGTAAGGGAGGGTTGGGTTTGTTGGACTTGAGAAAGCGCGTGAAATGTGTGTTCATTAAGAGGGAAGTGATGGGTGCAGGTGGATGGAAGGGGGGGCAGCTAGATAAGGTACATGATCACCTACGGAAATGGTATGGAGGAGCGGAAATGAAGGAATGTGAAAAAGTGTTATGTGCCTTAGTGTTAGCCAGAGAACCGGGAAAAGAAAAGGTCGGAACTTTGTGTAAATTGTTAGAGGGACGTGTAGTGGTACCGGTTGAAGGGATCTACCCCATGTATGCATGGGATGTAATATGGCAAAGATTTAGTAAATTACGGATACGGCCTAGGGCACGTGAGGTTATGTATCATTTCCTATATGGTATTTTGCCATCGGGAGCGATGCTCTGAGATAGGAGAGTCATCGAGGGTGGGGGGTTGTAGCAGATGTAGTAGGGAAGAGACTGCGTTTCATGTTGTCTATTTTTGTAAAGGTTTGGAGTGCATCAGGGTATGGATGAGTAGGGTAGTGGCAAGGGTAGGGGGTCATAGTGTGTCGGTATTGCGAGCGTTGAGTCTTGATATGAGTGGTGTGGATGAGGGTGTGACAAGGGGTTTAGCATACATAATTGAGGACTACGTATATGTTTTGTGAGATATGAGGGGAAGGAGGGTGGGGAAGTGCTGAGAAGGATTTTGGCGGCGACGTTTTATCGAACTTTGTGTTGCAATAGAGACATATATGGGAAAAGGTGGGATGAGGTTTTTTCTGAGGGTTATAGAGGACTAACAATAGGGAATTTATTGGCGTTATAAGGGGCTTTAACTGCCGGGGTGAGTGGGTTGGTAAAGGGGAGGGAGTCAGGGGTTTTCAACGGGCTGACCTCCTTGGGTGTGAAGTGACGGGTGGATGGGTGTGACTGGAGGTACACTTGTGGAACTGGATGTGATGGTGTGAAAGATCTATTTTGTTTAGTTCCCTTGTTGGGGAAGGTATAAATGACAGTTTAAATATATAACTTTTATTAATGTATAACATATAAAATTTATAACATGAATATTTTCTTTGGTTGTGAATTATCTCCTGTTTGTACTGGTCTTGCAAGTGAATTTTAACTTTTCTTGAGAAGGTATTCCTTTCACTATGATCCTTGAAACATTGAGGTTTTCCAATTTTTGTAACGTGTTCCTGCATCAGTTTTGATTAATTACTTATTATGTACTCGTGTGTGTATAGGGATTAGTAACCTAAATTAATATTCATTGTATATTTATTTGTGTGTAATACTGGTTAGGCACGTGATAGGAGGCACAGCGAAAGTCTAGCCTCGTGGAATGTGTGCTAAGTTTTGGTATGTTTGTATGTAGCGTGTTAGATGTTACTAAGGTGTTTGGTATGGTGTTGTTATCTTACTAATATCAAGAAGAACCATTTGGATAATTTATTCATGTCATAGCTGTATAGCCCTTGTGGCTTAGCGCTTCTTTTTGATTATAATAATAATAATATTTATTATTATTATTATTATAATATTTACATATCCTGGTATTTTGCTGATAATGTTGCATATGGTGTATTTTCTTTCATTTTAAGCGTGAACTTCACGTTATGCAATGTTATAAAAATTTTGGTTTTCATTTGTTACATTACTATTGATATTATATATTATTGGTGTATTTTTTTCTGCTGATAAAGGTGTATGTGTATAGGAATGTAATGTTCATATCTGTTTTAGTCTGTAATTTTATGTTATTGTGTTTTGTTGTTCATGCACCACCAACTTTTGATAAATACTCATTAAGTTTTTGATGAGGTCAGGGCAGATCCTAAATGTTAGGATAATTAAGGTATGTTTCTTAGAACGGTGAATGTAAACATTTTAGGGGGAGAGAAGTGTCAGCTGTGTGTCGGTACTTGCAATAATAATTATTGTAAAAGGTGGGGTTTGTAGGATATGTTGTGGGTTGTGAATATGGTTGTAATAAGGCCATTATCTGTAGTGTTTGTTTTCTGTACTGGGATTGTGTAATAGAGGTTTTGGTAATATCCAGTATAGTTTTTAATTGTATTATACTCTTATACATTCTTGTATTTGTTCTATGTTTAAAAAAAAAAAGTTGTTACATCCTATCGACATACACAAATAACCCGCACATAAAAGAAAGGAGCTTACAACGACGTTTCGTTCCGACTTGGACCATTTAAAAAGTCACACTACCGACAAGTATGTACGAACGAAAGAAAGTTCGGGTAAGATCCCAAATGGGATGTGCGAGGAAGACGGGACAGACGAATAGTGCTGGAGAGGAGTGTTCTTAGTCGTAGAAATAGAGTCAGGGCGAAGGCGATCGTGTGACAGATATTGAGAAGAGAAATTCAGGCTCTTCTGTTGGGACTCCGGTGGGGTGAGCGGGAAGGACGGGACAGGCAAAGATTAGCGCTAGAGAGGAGTGTGGAATTGAGCCATATCTAACCATAAGACTAAGGCGAACGTGGGTCAGTGAATGGCACCTGTTAGTAAAGGTACCTGTCAGCTAATCCAAGGTTATTTGTAAATAGGGTTAGGAGCAGGATCATGCAAGGAGTAGAAAAGGTTGTGTTGGTTTGTGGGTCTGCGAATGTCTTCGTCAAGGAGAGGTCCAGTAGTCATGTCGTGTCTCAAGTTTGTCAATGAGCGTCTTCCAGTACAGTTTCAGCGCAGGGATGTGTAAATGGGCATGGAGAGACTCAGGGCCGGATTAAGAAGTCTCCGGGCCCTAGGCTATTCAGATTGGCGGGGCCCCTTTGAGTTACGGGTAAGCGAAGCGACCCCTTCCAGCTTGGGGGTGGGGGGGGGTCGGTGTGAGCCTGTTTAAGGTCTAATTAAATACATTCTGGCTATATAGATTAAATTTAATAGGGAAAGTACATCAAGACAACCAAAACCATTTACCAACAGCTATTATAACTATCTTGTTAAATCATGCATTTTAAAGAGAATAAACTCAAGACAGCATAGTATTACTAGATTAGGCTATTAAAGTAGTGACATCATGTACCTATTATATTCAGCATAACCACTACAGCACTATTATTCCCTTTATAAATCACTGACCATTATTGTTATCATTGCATCATGCATAAGACTATCAAATCATATAAACTCAAGAAAGTAAAGAATTGTTTATATTCACAGGCACTTCTTAAATAAACTTTTTTCTGGATTTCATATTGGCAAAATCATCAATTATATTCTGAAAATCAATATTTCTTGTTAGATCAGACTCAATGGTCAACAAGGCTAGGTTACACAATTTGTCTTGGCTCATTGTTGAACGGAGCTGGTTTTTCACTCTTTTCAAAACAGAAAATGAACGTTCTCCTTCACAGTTAGTAGCTGGAAGTGTTAGGTAAAGGCGATACACTATGTCAACATTAGGGAAGGTTTCTGAGATACCTGCATTTCTTAAATGTTTCAAAGCAGCTGATGGCGCACATCTTTCAGGTGGAGCTTTAATCTGATTCATATACCCAGAAAAATGAACTATTTCTTCAACAAATATGTCCTGAACATCTGCTGAAAGGTGTTGTTGCAACTTTAATGAAGCTTCTCTCAATTCTGCATCTGGCATAGTAGTAATTTTGAACAGAAATCCAAACTTGTCATTGAGATTCTGGTAGATTTCTTTTCTTTTCACTAATTCTGTAATCAGTGAATCCAGAATGACGAAGTATGCAGCTGTCTTACATTTCTGCCTTGGTAGCAACACAATTTCATTGTCTGGCTCTTCAAAATTGCGTTTCCTCTTCCTTGACCGCTGATGATCAGCCCGGTAACTGTAGTCTTTCACCAGCAGTTTAGCTTTCTCTTCAAACATTTCAAAAGCTTCATCATTGCGAAGTGAGCTTACAAATTCCACTAAGCCTGCATAGAGGTTAGCACAAGTAGCCATTTCAATTTCAATTTTCTGAAGTGTCTTGTTCGTGACATTTAACCGTTCCAGTATACAGTCCCAAAGCACACAGAGTAAGGCCAATTCAAAATCTTCCAATTTTGATGCTAAGGTGGCTGCTTCGCTTCTTGTAGTTGCTGTCTGGTCTTCATCCTCTGCTATTTGGATCAAAGCAGAACGTATTTCAGCAAAGCTTTCTTTCAAAGCATGTGTTGCATCATGCTGCGCTGACCACCTTGTTGTTGATAATGATTTGATGACATCTCCATGAATGGTTGACTTGAGTATACTCCACCGATGCGTTGAAGCAGAGAAAAAATTAAAGAGTGCTTGTAAAAGTCCAAAAAATGAAACTGCAGCGACACAACACTCCGCAGCACATGACCCAACAAGATTAAGAGAATATGCTGAGCAGGGCACATATTCAGCAAGTGGGTTGATTTGCTTGATACGGGCATGCAATCCATTATATTTACCCGACATGTTACTTGCATTGTCGTAGCTCTGGCCACGGCAATCCATAATAGAGAGATCATGTTCAAGCAGAGTATCCAGTACTACATTCATCATTGTTTCTCCATCATGGCCTGAAAGAGGAATGAATTTTATAAAGCGCTCTACAGGCTTACCACTGGAGTCGACAAAGCGAGCAATGAATGTCAATTGATCTGTATGTGAAATATCTGGTGTTGAATCTACACTTATTGCAAAGTATTTTGCAGTTTTCACAGCTGCTATGATGTTATTGAGGACCTTCTTAGTCATCAGTTCAATAAATTCATTGCATATAGTAGATGGCATGTAAGATACAGTGCCTCTTCCTTCATTCCCAAGGCGTGACACATGATTTGCTAAGAATGGATCGAATTGTGCTAACAGTTCTATGGTCCCTAGAAAATTGCCATTGTTTTCCCAACCAAAAACCTCATTTTCTCCACGGAAAGCAAGTCCTCTTAGAGCTAAGAATTTTACAACAGCAACAACTCTTTCTAGAACTTTTCTCCAATAAGTGCGCTCTTTTTCAGTTTGATTTTCCAAATGAGAATCCAATAAGCCTTTTTTCTGTGCACGAAATACACTGGCTAAAATGCAGCTCCTGTGAGTGGTGCTGTTTTCATGTTCCTCGAAACGCTTGGAATTTTTCCAGTCATTGAACCCCTTCGTGAAGGTATTTTCTTTGATAGAAAATAGCTTGCATGCTGAAAGGTACACTTTTCCTGAGCTTTCAGAGTATACCATCCATGATCTTTTCACAGTTTCTGAATTTGCAAGCTTCCTATAAAACGTAGATGACTTTAACAACGACGACTTCCATCATCATAAATCCTTGCTGATTTCCTAAAGTCAATGTTTAGAGTTTGACTGAAGTTTTCTGCAATGAAAGCATTACGTAGAGAATCTGGGATTACATTTGGCCATGAGGCAGGATCTTTTAAGACAAATCCTGTGGATGAAATGTCCGTTGAGACATTGAGAGGAGACACAAAAGAAGTAGATGCTGGCTGAGAAATAATGGAGGGAGGGCTTCCTGTATGATCTGACGTATCTGCAGATTCAACTGTACTGGTAACATCAGAAACTGTTTTCGTGAGCATGTCTGTGATCTTTCTGCAGCTTCCTACATCTTTCTTTTTCTGTTCTTCTTCTTGAATTTTCTTCTTTCTTTTCTGTGATCCACTCGCATAAGAACGTCCAACATCACGTTCACGAGATGCCATAATGAGGATGTATCACTGTCTGTAATCATGCAAATACAAATTTTTCATTATCAATTATTATTAATTTTTTAATTATTAAATTTTTTTCTGTCAATTGGGGGGATATGGCCCTTGTAGCCCCCTTTCCTCTGGCTGCGCATCTAAAAATTCAAAACGTTACCAGAAAGGAGTCATATACAGAACTTTTACCATGGATTAGGTTAGTGATTTGGGCTACGAATATTTTACTAATTTATCCTCCTTGATAAGATAAGATAAGATAAGATAAGATTTCGTTCGGATTTTTAACCCCGGAGGGTTAGCCACCCAGGATAACCCAAGAAAGTCAGTGCGTCATCGAGGACTGTCTAACTTATTTCCATTGGGGTCCTTAATCTTGTCCCCCAGGATGCGACCCACACCAGTCGACTAACACCCAGGTACCTATTTGCTGCTAGGTGAACAGGACAACAGGTGTAAGGAAACGTGTCAAATGTTTCCACCCGCCGGGAATCGAACCCGGGCCCTCCGTGTGTGAAGCGGGAGCTTTAGCCACCAGGCCACCGGGCCACCGGTGGCCAATTTACTTAAACAGAAATCATACTGAGTCCAAGAACAATGCACAATGGTATTTATATTACCATTTTCATAACTAAACTAATCATTATGTTTTGCATGATATATGGCCTACCACCATAGATAAGGACATGAGAATTAAAGAATGCAGGGACAATTTTCAGTTTCACCCAACCAACGATTTTCTGATGTGGCTTATGTGTTTCTGGGGAAATATGTAGTAAATTAATTAATGTTATACATCACTTCCGTCGCAACTTGAAAACTAAGCATTTGCGACGGAAGTGATGTAGAACATCAATCAATTGAGATCTGTTATTGAAATGATAAAGACTTAAAGACAGGACAAAGTGCTTTTAAAACCTACAAACGGAAGTCAGCTTGCGTTTTTAGGTTTTTCTTTACAGTATTTTTACCAAAAATGCGTCTTTACTGGTCAAGTAACCCTATCAGGTACCTCCCTTAACATTTAGAGGCGAAAACAAACATTTATCCATACACATCAATGTCTATCAACAACACTTCAGTTAATTTGTCACAGTACAAGTCTAGATAACGTGTAATTACTACAGAAAATTGGAGAGGAATTTCCCATACTCACCCATTAGCGGGAAAACACAGCTGTTCTGATGTAAACAAAGGCGTGTTGAGTGTTGCCATCTATGGTTAGGTTAATTTATTTTTATTTTATTTTATTTCATTATTTATTTTGTTTTGATTAATTTTTAAAAATCAATTTTACTCTCCAAACACTTGAACTTTTTAGGTAGGGACCCCTTTGCACTTGCACCATGTGTGCGGTCTTGGATGAGCCCCTGAACCCCTTGGACCGCGGGGCCCCCAAATGCGCGGGGCCCTAGGCAAATGCCTCGTTTGCCTATGCGGTAATCCGGCCCTGGAGAGACTCGCTTGTGGCGAAGTCCTCCCTTCTGACATCAAGCACCCAGCGCAGCACCTTGTTCTGGACATGCTGCAGTTTAAGTGTGTTTTTGCGGCAAGAGAGAGGGCTACAGGAGAGTAAGTTATCAGAGGACGTATTTGGGATTTGTTGAGGTGTAGTTTGGTGCGTTGAGAGGCATGTTTCAGCTTGTAGAGGCCCGCAAGGGCCTTAGTAGCTATTGCATGCCTTGAGTAAATGTGTCCGTGTAAACGAAGAAGGTAGTCAAGATTAACGCCAAGGACAGTGACAGATTGTGTGATGTGGATGTAAGTGCGGGTGTCAGCTGTTCTGAGCTCGACAGATAATGGAGGATCACGTTTCCTGTAGTTAAAATATGTAATGCTGGATTTAGCTGCATTGTATTTGATCCTCCATTTATGTTCCCAGATGGCTATCCTGTCGACCTCATTTTGTGTTTTGTGTGTGAGTGTATCTATATTGGCATGAGTGATAAGTTGTGTAATGTCGTCTGCATAGGCTAGTGTGATGGAGTTTTGGTATACAGGTGTTGGAACGTCGTTAGTGTATAAAATGTGGAGGGTAGGGAGAGGACAGATCCCAGGGGTACTACAGTATTTAGTGTGAAGTAGTCAGAGTAACAGCCTTGGAATTTGATTCTCATGGTATGGCCATCTAGGAAGTTGCAGAGGAGTTTACGAGTAGTGAGAGGCAAGTTAAAATTAGTGCAGAGTTTGTACTTGAGCCCTTCGTGCCAGACAGTGTCAAAAGCTTTTTCAACTTCCTTTGCAACCAGGGCTGTCCTGTTTCTATGTTTTGTGTTTATGTGGATGTAGTTGAGAATGATGTTAATGGCATCCTGTGTGGATCTGTGTGTTCTGAAGCCAAACTGGCCATCTGAAAGTAGAGAATTATGTTCCAGGTATCTGCGAAGGCGATGATTAATGAGTTTTTCAAAGAGTTTTCCTAAAGTTTCGAGGAGGCTGATAGGGCGATAGTTTCTAGGAACAGAGTGGTCTTTTTTGGGTTTAGGAAGGAGGATAGCAGTAGCAGCTTTAAAGAGGGAAGGGAAGTATCCAGAGGCAAGGGAGGCATTGAGGAGGTTTGTGTAGGCAGTAATGATGATAGAGTCAGGAAGATGTTTTAAGATAATATGGTTTAAGCCAGAGGCACCAGGAGCCTTGGGAGGAAGGTGTCTGAGGAGAGTTTTAATGTCTGTGTTGGTGAAAGGAGTGTCGAGTTCTTGGGAGGAGGTAAGGGAGTCCAGATGGATGTTGCTATCTGGTGTTGTTTCTTGTGTCTGTGCAGTGTTCCAGTGTTCTATGTTCTGAATGTGTTGAATAACGTTAGGGTGAGGTGGGTGAGGGTGGAAGATGTTCTCTCAGATGTGTTTGAAGATGTTAGTAGCAGCCTGCGGGTTTGAGATGTGTGTGTTGTTGTGGGTGATGTGTTTGAATTTGTTGGTGGGAGTTGTGTCTCTGATTTTTTTGATAAAGTTCCAGAAGGCTTTAGTGTTTTTAATACGCTGTTTGTCCGCTTGCTGTGAGTTGTGACCAATGACTGTTGTGGTCTTAGTCTAGGCTGTGTAGAATGTTGTTTCTAAGGTAAGTGAGATCTAATTGAACTGGATTAAATCTATGTGTGTTGTAGAGGAAGCGGTTGTGGTAGCAGATAATTAGTCTTCTTGTTCTGATTGAGGGTTTGAAGGAATAACGAGTGGTGTGAGTTTTCTTTGGTATTGCGGTGTGTGCTGCTTGTGTAATGGTGTCCTGGATGAGATCAAGTTGAGTGTCGATGTCAGAGATGGGTTTGTTGTTGTAGTCATAGGTGAGGTTAGTATTGTCTATGTGTTGTTTGAAAGCATACCAGTCAGCGTTCTTGTAGAAGGAAGGTGTGGCTGGGATGATGATAGGGTTGGAGGAGATGTGTAAGATGAGTGGGATGTGATCAGAGCCTGTAATAGAGCCAGGTGAGATGTAGTGTTGAAATAGAGACCTGGCTCGGTTTGCCAGAATGATGTCTGGTTTGCCTTGGCCCTTGTGGTTGTAGGTGTTGAAGTCTCGGCCGAGATGAATTAGGTGTTTATTGTTTGTGAAGTTGAGTAATTGGTGACCAAGTTGGTTGTTACTGGTGCGATGAAAGGTGGTGTGTTTGGCATTCATGTCACCTAGTAGGTATGTTGGTGTGTTGGTGTAGTTGAAGACTAAGGAAAGGTCGTGTATGTTGAGAATAGTGCTTGGGCGAGCATAGGAGGTGAAAAAGATAAAGGGGCCAAGGTGGGTGTATTCTGATTGCAAGACAGTGTTGGTGAATAAAAGGGATTGGGAGAAATTCGTGTTTTATGTTGGATTTGACAAGGATGGCAACCCAATCGTGGGGATCGTGGGGGGACTTTACTGCAGTATAACCATAATGGCGGATACGTTGAGGGGCTTTGAGGCAGGTACTGTTTAGTAAAACAATATCTGGCCTCTCTGCTTCAAGGAGCTCGGCCAGTAGGTGTCTACTTGTGAAGAATGTACGTTGAACTGAATCACTTTAAACATGATTTAATGGTTCCGTCATGCAAAGTTAATGTCGGAGGAGGAGTCTGGATTAAAGCCCGTAATAGTGGTGCCATCAGTGGATGTGTGTTTGTAGGTGTTATGGACCCATTTCTTGGAGGGGGAGGAAGAGATGGATCTGTTTTTATATTCTTTGGTCTGTCTGTCAGAAGTTGGGGGAGGTTTAGGTTTGAGTGGACTTTGTCTGGAGGAGGTGGAGTTGGGCCTGGATGAAGTTTTGGTTGTGGTGGAGGAGTGGTCGAAGGTAGATGTAGAGTAAGTGGAAACTTTGGTAGAGGATGAGGAAGTGGAAGCTATGGTAAGGGATGAGGCAGTGGAAGCTTTGGTTGGGGATGAGGAAGTGGGTAAGGAGGTGGGGGGAGGGGTGGTCGTAGCAGCAGCAGTAGGGGTGTTGGTGGGATGGGTAGAAGTAGTGAAGAGGGGTAGGGGAGGAGGAGAGCTGGTGGGTGTAGGAAGTGGGGGGTGGGAGAGAGGGAGGAGGTAGAGGTTGTAGGGGGCTTAGAAGAGAAGCAGGAAGGAGGGATAATTAAAGAGGGAAGATTGTCAGCAGACTAGATTAGGTTAAGGACATGTGAGTAGTCTGATTGGTAAGCTTGAGAGATTACCATCGCAGAGTGGGCAGCAGTGGCGAGTTGACAGATAGTTTTGTATTCTAGTGTGGGGGTAGGTGTAGAGGGAGAAGTGCTTGTAGTCTGTGTGTTGGTGTTTGATGTGTGTGGAGTATGAGAGGTACACCAAGTGTGTGGAGTAACCCAGGCATTAGGGGAAGGGAAGGGATGTATGGTGGGGGGGGGGGAGGTTCAGGGAAGGAGTTGGGGAGGGAGGGAGGTTAACTTGCTCTGAGGGAGGAGAGAATGTCTTTTCCAGAAGGGCAGGAATTTGCAATTTTAGTGAGTGACCCTCCACAGTTAGAACATTTAAGAAGGAGGTTGCAAGTGTTCCAGAAGTGGCCAGTTGCTGAACATCTGGAGCAGATTTGTGTGGATGTGCATGAGATTTTGTCGTGGCCGAATTTGTAGCATTTCAGACATTGTGTGATGGGGTGAAAATTCGGAGTAAAGAGAGTGTTTGGAGGAATGCAGATTGTCTTGGCAAGGATTTTTTGATTGAAGAGTGTAGAGGCGTCAGAAGGAGTTGAACAGCGTATTTTGAGGATGGTAGAGTTTTCAGGTCTGTAAATATCGTCAACAGAGACTTTGTTTTTAGTACTAATGTCTTTGATTAAGTCTTCTTTGTCTGTGTCATAGGCTGTCAGGAGAGAATAGTCCACGTGTTTTGCGATCACTGTGCATTTGGCGCAGTGCTCAGGAGTCCAAATAATAGTGAAGCCTTCGTTGAGTAGTTTTTGTCTGGTCTCGGTTGAGGTGTACGTTTCGTAAGAATGTCTGTCATGAAGGGGTTTGAAGCCTGAGTTGGTTTTAAAGATTTTCAGCTGAGGTGCGCCAGTGATCTGGTAAAATAAATTTTCAGGACAGATAGTGGCATGATCAGAATTAGAGTATTTGAGGTTAAGCGAGAAAGAATTGGGTTTGGAAGAGGTAGAGGAAGGGTAGGTCTTAGAGGCAGGAGTGGACAGAGTAGAGGCAGGTGTTGGCAGTAGAAGAGGAATGGTAAGGGAGAAGGAAGTGGAAGGCATTGAAGGCATCATAAATCAGATGTGACGGCCAAATCTGTGAGAATACTCGGCTTGGCAAGTACGTGTGAAGTAGGCACACGTACTTGCCTGTCTATAACTTTAAAGTTTTCTTGTGGAGTCCATTGCTGGAGGCACAGGACACTGAGGAGGTGAGATGTAGCTTGATGGAGCACTGTATGCCCTGAATGGCGAGGAGAGGCAACACTGGCTGTATGGCGTGCAAACCACACGTACAGGCTGAGGCGTGGAGACTTCAGACAGCAACAGGAGTGCAGAGGGAAGCTTCCTGCCCTTGGGTAGGCAGCCACCGAACGCACCAATCTGATGGTCTAGACGAAGGTCCAGTAACCACCACTGGATGAAGAGATGCAACACTGGCTGTGAGCGGTGAGTAGAGCCAACACTAGCTGTAGGGCTTGCAGACTTTACATACAGGCTGAGGCGTGGAGACTTCAGGCAGCGGCGAGGAGAGGCAACTCTGGAAGTATGGCGTGTAGACTACACGTACAGTCTGAGGCGTGGAGACTTCAGATAGCAACAAGAGTGCAGAGGGAGGCTTCCTGCCCTTGGGTAGGCAGCCACCGACGCACCAATCCTGATGGTGAAGACGAAGGTTCAGTAACCACCACTCTGAGGACAGTCACTCACAACATGGGGTAATTAGAGAGGCGAGATCGTTGATCGATGAAGGTGTGTGTGTGATTGATGTGATGAGAAGTAGAGCAGGACGGATATATATAGGCGGGAAGTGGTAGTGGAAGTAGTAGTAGTAGTAGTAGTAGCAATAGTATTAGTATTAGTAGTAGTAGTAGTAGTAGTAGTAGTAGTAGTAGTAGTAGTGGTAGAAGTAGTAGCAGAGGTGGAAGGAAGTAGTAGTGGGGAAGTAAGAAGGAGGAGCCAGTCAAATACTAAGAGAAGGGAGCACTGCAAGGGAGCTAGGTGCCCACTGAGGGAGAGCGAGAACACAGAGATGGTGGGTAGACAACCCAGAAGAGAAAAAGGAAAGAGGAAAGGGAAGAGGGCGAAGAAGAAATAGGAGGAATCAGGTTAAGTCACGAGTGTTCTGAAGTTTGGAGCATTTTACAATGTAGTGGGAGAGGAAGGCATCTACAGAGACGAAACCAGGACTAAGATTCATGCAAGGACAGTTATGTATATGAGAGGATTCGACCAGACGCAACTGTTAAAGTTGGAAGTAGTTGTGATCTCTGACGTGACAGAAAAGAGCATTGTTAGTGTCGGCAAGCCTAACACTATTTTTGTGCTCCCTAAATCTGTCAGGAAGAGATTGGCCAATTTCTCCAAAGTATCGAAGAGGACAGGAGGAGCAAGAAATAGAGTAGACACCAGGAGCATCTGTAGAGGGAGGAGAGGTATGAATGAGATCAGTGCGAAGAGTGTTAGTCTGGCAGAAAGTAAGCTTGATGCCTAAGGAACAGAGAGAGTTGTTGAGATTAGAAAGACCGGAAATGTAGGGAAGGCTGCTTCTACGTACGTTGTTTTACAAGTACACAAGTGTTCATAGATATAGTGGAACCTACTCATTATTGCTTGCACTCTTCTGGGTTGTCTTTCTTTCCTCTGCCTTGTTTCTGTTCCTTCATCATTTATTTTATTGAAAGTTAAGACACATGTGCAACATCTGGATATCTTTATTGTAGACGTTTCGCCATCCAGTGGCTTTATCAATACAGATTCTAGGACATAATAGGAAGACAGAACTATATACAAAAGATGAGGTAATCAGTCCCTCGGCCTTGGAGTTAGTGTTCACAGCATCGTGGTGGAGGAGAATCTGGAGCAAAGGCAAGAAGACTGGCGGTTATATAGGCGTCAGTGGATAGGGACGGGCAGCAGACGAGGGCATAGTCACTGGTAGGCGGGATTCCCCAGTGGAAGTAGGTCCTTCCCAAAGAGATGGGTTAGTTGCAGCAGCCGTGAAGAAGGTCTTGTAGATGTCCTCTGAACCAAGATTCCATGATGTTGCAGTGTCTGACAAGTTGTGCAAGAAAGGTATAAAATACCGACAATATGAAAGTTAAGAAACATGTGCAACATCTGGATATCTTTATTGTAGACGTTTCGCCATCCAGTGGCTTTATCAATACAGATTCTAGGACATAATAGGAAGACAGTAGAACTATATACAAAAGATAATAAGGTAATCAGTCCCTCGGCCTTGGAGTTAGTTTTCACAGCATCGTGGTGGAGGAGAATCTGGAGCAAAGGCAAGAAGACTGGCGGTTATATAGGCGTCAGTGGATAGGGACGGGCAGCAGACGAGGGCATAGTCACTGGTAGGCGGGATTCCCCAGTGGAAGTAGGTCCTTCCCATCATGGAATCTTGGTTCAGAGGACATCTACAAAACCTTCTTCACGGCTGCTGCAACTAACCCATCTCTTTGGGAAGGACCTACTTCCACTGGGGAATCCCGCCTGCCAGTGACTATGCCCTCGTCTGCTGCCCGTCCCTATCCACTGACGCCTATATAACCGCCAGTCTTCTTGCCTTTGCTCCAGATTCTCCTCCACCACGATGCTGTGAACACTAACTCCAAGGCCGAGGGACTGATTACCTCATCTTTTGTATATAGTTCTACTGTCTTCCTATTATGTCCTAGAATCTGTATTGATAAAGCCACTGGATGGCGAAACGTCTACAATAAAGATATCCAGATGTTGCACATGTGTCTTAACTTTCATATTGTCGGTATTTTATACCTTTCTTGCACAACTTGTCAGACACTGCAACATCATGGAATCTTGGTTCAGAGGACATCTACAAGACCTTCTTCACGGCTGCTGCAACTAACCCATCTCTTTGGGAAGGACCTACTTCCACTGGGGAATCCCGCCTACCAGTGACTATGCCCTCGTCTGCTGCCCGTCCCTATCCACTGACGCCTATATAACCGCCAGTCTTCTTGCCTTTGCTCCAGATTCTCCTCCACCACGATGCTGTGAACACTAACTCCATGGCCGAGGGACTGATTACCTCATCTTTTGTATATAGTTCTACTGTCTTCCTATTATGTCCTAGAATCTGTATTGATAAAGCCACTGGATAGCGAAACGTCTACAATAAAGATATCCAGATGTTGCACATGTGTCTTAACTTTCATATTGTCGGTATTTTATACCTTTCTTGCACAACTTGTCAGACACTGCAACATCATGGAATCTTGGTTCAGAGGACATCTACAAGACCTTCTTCACGGCTGCTGCTACTAACCCATCTCTTTGGGAAGGACCTACTTCCACTGGGGAATCCCGCCTACCAGTGACTATGCCCTCGTCTGCTGCCCGTCCCTATCCACTGACGCCTATATAACCGCCAGTCTTCTTGCCTTTGCTCCAGATTCTCCTCCACCACGATGTTGTGAACACTAACACCAAGGCCGAGGGACTGATTACCTCATCTTTTGTATATAGTTCTACTGTCTTCCTATTATGTCCTAGAATCTGTATTGATAAAGCCACTGGATGGCGAAACGTCTACAATAAAGATATCCAGATGTTGCACATGTGTCTTAACTTTCATATTGTCGGTATTTTATACCTTTCTTGCACAATTTATTTTATTGTTTACCCCCCTACCTCTGTGTTCTTGCTCTCCCTCAGTGGGCACATAGCTCCCTTGCAGTGCTCCCCTCTCTTAGTATTTGACTGGCTCCTCTTCCTTACTTCCCCACTACTACTTCCTTCCACCTCCGCTGTTACTTCTACTACTACTACTACTACTACTACTACTACTACTACTATTACTACTACTACTATTACTACTACTACTACTACTACTAGTACTACTATTACTACTACTACTACTACTACTACTACTACTACTACTACTACTACTACTTCCACTACCACTTCCCGCCTATATATACCCGTCCAGCTCTACTTCTCGTCAAAAAAAAAAAACGATTTCACCTCTCTTATTACACCGTGTTGAGAGTGACTCCTCTGTGTGGTGGTTACTCGATCTTCGTCTTCACCATCAGGACTGGTGCGTCGGTGGCTGCCTACCCAAGGGCATGAAGCCTCCCTTTGCACTCCTGTTGCTGTCTGAAGTCTCCACGCCTCAGACTGTACGTGTAGTCTACACGCCATACAGCCAGTGTTGCCTCTCTTCGCTGCTGTCTGAAGTCTCCACGCCTCAGCCTGTATGTGAAGTCTGCATGCCATACAGCTAGTGTTGGCTCTCCTCACCGCTCACAGCCAGTGTTGCGTCTCTTCATTCAATGGTGGTTACTGAACCTTCGTCTATACCATAAGGATTGGTGCGTTCGGTGGCTGCCTACCCAAGGGCAGGAAGCTTCCCTCTGCACTCCTGTTGCTGTCTGAAGTCTTCACGCCTCAGCCTGTACGTGTGGTCTGCACGCCATACAGCCAGTGTTGCCTCTCCTCGCCATTCAGAGCATACAGTGCTCCATCAAGCTACAGCTCACCTCCTCATTGTCCTGTGCCTCCAGCAATGGACTCCACAAGAAAACTTTAAAGTTATAGACAGGCAAGTACGTGTGTCTACTTCACACGTACTTGCCAAGCCGAGTATTCTCACAGATTTGGCCGCCACATCTGATTTACGATGCCTTAAATGCCTTCCACTTCCTTCCCTCTTACTACTCCTCCTCTACCGCCAACAACTGCCTCTACTCTGTCCACTCCTGCCTCTAAGGCCTACCCTTCCTCTACCTCTTCCAAACCCAATTCTTTCTCGATTAACCTCAAATACTCTAATTCTGATCATGCCTCTATCTGTCCTGGAAATTTATTGTACCATGTCACTGGCGCACCTCAGCTGAAAGTCTTTAAAACCAACTCAGGTTTCAAACTCCTTCTTGACAGACATTCTTACGAAACGTACACCTCAACCGAAACCAGGCAAAAACTTCTCAATGCAGGCTTCACTATTATTTGGACTCCTGAGCACCGCGCCAAATGCTCAGTGATCGCAAAACACGTGGACTATTCTCTCCTGACTGCCTATGACACAGACAAAGAAGACTTAATCAAAGACATTAGAACTAACAACAAAGTCTCTGTTGACGATATTTACGGACCTGAAAACTCAACCATCCTCAAAATACACTGTTCAACTCCTTCTGACCCCTCTACACTCTTCAATCAAGGAATCCTTGCCTAGACCATCCGCATTAATCCAAACACTCTCTTCACTCCAAACTTTCAACCCATTACATAATGTCTGAAATGCTACAAATTCGGCCACGACAAAATCTCATGCACATCCACACAAATCTGCTCCAGATGTTCAGCAACTGGCCACTTCTGGAATGCTTGCAACCTCCTTCTTAAATGTTCTAACTGCAGCGGGTCACACACTGCAGCTGCAAATTCCTGCCCTTCTAGAAAAGGCATTCTCTCCTCCCTCAGAGCAAGCAACCTCCCTCCCTCCCCACCCCTTCCCTGCACCTCCCCCTCTACCATACCTCCCTCCCCTACCCCCACTGCTTGGGTTATTCGACACACTTGGTCTACCTCTCCTACTCTACACACATCAAACACGAACACACAGACTACAAGCACTTCTTCTCCTACACCTACACCCCACACTAGACTACAAAACTATCTGTCAACTCGCCACTGCTGCCCACTCTGCGATGGTAATCTCTCAAGCTTACCAATCAGACTACTCACATGTCCTTAACCTAATCTTGTTTGCTAACAATCTTCCCTCTTTAATTATCCCTCCTTCCTGCTTCTCTTCTAAGCCCCCTACACCTCTACCTTCTCCCTCCCTCCCACCCCCCACTTCCTACACCCACCAGCTCTCCTCCTTCCCTACCCCTCTTCACTACTTCTACCCCTCCCACCAACACCCCAACTGCTGCTCCTACGACCACCCCTCCCCCCACCTCCTTACCCACTTCCTCATCCCCAACCAAAGCTTCCACTTCCTCCTCCTTTACCATAGCTTGCACTCCCTCATCCCTTACCAAAGCTTCCTCTTCCTATGCATCTACCTTCGCCCACTCCTCCAGCACAACCAAAACTTCATCCTGGTCCAACCCCACCTCCTCCAGACAAAATCCACTCAAACCTACACCTGCCCCAATTTCCGACAGACAGACCAAAGAACATAAAAACAGATCCATCTCTTCCTCCCCCTCCAAGAAATGGGTCCATAACACCTACAAACACACATCCACTGATGGCAGCACTATCACGGGCTTTAATCAAACTTCTCCCCAACATTAACTTTGCAACGACGAAACCATTAAATCATGTTTAAAGTGATTCAGTTCAACGTACATTCTTACTTTACAATTAGACACCTACTGGCCGAGCTTCTTGAAGCAGAGAGGCTAGATATTGTTTTGCTAAACAGTACCTGCCTCAAAGCCCCTCAACGTATCCGCCATTATGGTTATACTGCACTGCAGTCCCCCTATGATCCCCCCGATGGGGTTGCCATCCTTGTCAAATCTAACATAAAACATGAATTTCTCCCAATCCCTTTTATTCACCAACACTGTCTTGCGGTCAGAATACACACCCACCTTGGACCCTTCATCTTTTTCACCACCTATGCTCTCACAAACACTATTCTCAACATACACGACCTTTCCTTAGTCTTTAACTACACCAACACACCAACATACCTACTAGCTGATATGAGTGCCAAACACACCACCATTCATCACACCAGTAACAACCAACTTGGTCAGCAAATACTCAACTTCACGAACCACAAACACCTACTTCACCTCGGCCCAGATTTCAACACCTTCTACAACCACATTGGCCAAGGCAAACCCAACATCATTTTGGCAAACGAGCCAGCTCTCTCTTTCAACATGACATATCACCTGGCCCTGTTACAAGCTCTGATCACATTCCCGTCATCTTACACATCTCCTCCAACCCTATCCTCATCCCGGCCACACCTTCCTTCTCCTACAAGAACGCTGACTGGGATGCCTTCAAACAAGACATAGGTAATACTAACCTCACCTATGACTACAACAACAAACCCATCTCTGATATTGACACTCAACTTGCTCTCATCCAGGACACCATTACACAAGCAGCCAACAATGCAATACCAAAGAAAACCCACACCACTCGTTATTCCTTCAAACCCTCAATCAGAACAAGAAGACTAATCTGCTACCACAACCGCTTCCTCTACAACACACAGAGATTTAATCCAGTCCGAATAGATCTCACTTACCTCAGAAACAACATTCAACACAGTCTAGATAAGACCACAACAATCACTGGTCACAGCTCATATTACAAGTAGACAAACAGTATATCAAAAACACCAAAGCTTTGAAAAAAATCAGAGGCACCACTCCCACCAACAAATTCAAACACACCACCCATAACAACACACACGTCTCAGACCCGCAGGCTGCTACTAACATCTTCAAATACATCTGGGAGAACATCTTCCACCCTCATCCACCCCACTCTAATGCTATCCAACACATTCAGAACATAGAACACTGGAACACTTCACACACACACACGAAACAATACCAGACAGCCACATCCATCTGGACTCTCTTACCTCCTCCCAAGAACTTGACACTTCTTTCACCAACACAGACGTTAAAACTCTCCTCAGACACTTTCCTCCCAAGGCTCTTGGTGCTTCTGGCCTAAACCATATTATCCTGAAACACCTTCCTGACTCTATCATTACTGCCTACACAAACCTCCTCAATGCCCCCCTTGCCTCTGGATACTTACCTTCCCTCTTCAAAGCTGCTACTGCTATCCTCTTTCCTAAACCCAATAAAGACAAGTCTGACCCTAGAAACTATCGCCCTATCAGCCTCCTCGAAACTTTCGGAAAACTCTGAAAAACTCATCAATCATCGCCTTCGCAGATACCTGGAACACAACTCTCTAGCTTCAGAACTGACAGATCCACACAGGATGCCATTAACATCATTCTCAACTACATCCACATAAACACAAAACAAAGAAACAGGACAGCCCTGGTTGCAAAAGACGCTGAAAAAGCTTTTGACACTGTCTGGCGTGAAGGGCTCAAACACAAACTCTGCACTAACTTTAACTTGCCTCTAACTACTCGTAAACTCCTCTGCAATTTCCTAGACGGCCGCACTATGAGAATCAAATATCAAGGCTGTTACTCTGACTACTTCACACTAAATGCTGGAGTACCCCAGGGATCTGTCCTCTTCCCTACCCTCTACATTTTATACATTAGCGACATTCCAACACCTGTATACCACAACTCCATCTCTCTAGCCTTTGCAGACGACATTACACAACTTATCACTCACGCCAATATAGATTCAGTCATAGAAAACACAAAATGAGGTCGACAGGATAGCCATCTAGGAACAAAAATGGAGGATCAAATACAATGCAGCTAAATCCAGCATTACATATTTTAACTATAGGAAACGTGATCCTCCATCACCTGTCGAGCTCAGAACTGCTGACACCCCGCACCTACATCCACATCACACAATCTCTCACTGTCCTTGGTGTTAATCTTGACTACCTTCTTCGCTTACATGGACACATTCACTCAAGGCATGCAATAGCTAGTAAGGCCCTTGCGGGCCTCTACAAGCTGCAACATGCCTCCCAACGCACCAAACTACACCTCTACAAAACCCTAATACGTCCTCTGATAACTTAGTCTCCTCTAGCCCTCTCTCTTGCAGCTAAAACGAACTTACTTAAACTGCAGCATGTCCAGAACAAGGGGCTGCGCTGGGTGCTTGATGTCAGATGGGAGGACTTCGCAAAAAGCGAGTCTCTCCATGCCCACTTAGACATCCCTGCGCTGAATCTGTACTGGAAAACGCTCAGACACAGACAGATGGACAAACTTGAGACACGACGTGACTACTGGACCTCTCTCCTTGACGAAGACTTTCGCAGACTCACAGACCAACACAGCCTTTTCTACTCCTTGTATGATCCTGCTCCTAACCCTATTTACAAATAACCTTGGATTTTCTGACAGGTACCTTGCGCTGTTCATTCTCTGACCCACGTTCGCTTTAGCTTTTGTGTTAAAACATGGCTCAATTCTACACTCCTCTCTAGCGCTAATCTCTGCCTGTCCCCTCCTCCCCGCTCACCCCACCAGAGTCCCAACAGAAGAGCCTGAATTTCTGTTTTCAATGTCTGTCCCACGATCGCCTTAGCTGGTGGATTAAGCCCTGGTTCTATTTC
Organism: Cherax quadricarinatus; assembly: GCF_038502225.1. Classification (NCBI taxonomy): domain Eukaryota; kingdom Metazoa; phylum Arthropoda; class Malacostraca; order Decapoda; family Parastacidae; genus Cherax; species Cherax quadricarinatus. The sequence continues at coordinate 60,567,199 of NC_091297.1, forward strand.
TACGACTAAGAACACTCCTCTCCATAGCTATTCTTCGTCTGTCCCGTCTTCCCCGGTCATCCCATTTGGGATCTTACCTGAACTTGTTCGTTCGTTCGTACATACTTCTTGTTAGTGTGACTTTGTAAATGGTCCAGGTCGGACCGAAACGTCGTCGTAAGCTCCTCTCTTTTATGTGCGGGTTATTTGTGTATCGTTCCAGTCACGGTATTGTGCCTTATTTTGTTATTTATTGACCCCGCAGTTAAGCGTCATATTCTTTCCAACTTTTTTAATGTTCTTCCTTCTTTTAAACCCTTTTCCGATCTTATGAGGCTGCTCTTATTGATACGCGGTGTCGTAAGAATCAGCTTCGCTTCCTATATGACTGTCTTGCTGAACAAGTTCTGCCACCTTCCTTCTCCCATTTCCTGAAACCCAACCCACTGGGCACTCCCTTTCCTGATCATGCCCGTCTCCTACTTCAACAGCTCATTCTTTCTACTAAGTCTCAAACTAAAGATGCCTTCTTTACTTTCCGTCAGCGTCAACGTGCTCTCTTTGCGGCTCTGCCACAAGATCTCTGTAACCTTCTCTCTATCATTGCTTTTGACACTGCTCACCTGAATACACAAATTCATTCTTCTAAACTACAGAATAAACTTCAACGTCTCATCTCAGCTAGCCCTTGGTCTAAATTCTCCCTCACTGACTGTTACTAACTTGTCTTCTGTCTCACTCTCTCAATATAAGCTTGAACCTCTTGATCTCCCTGACTTGTCCACTTTTCGTGGCGCTCTCCTTCCTGCTTTTGATAGTCTGTTTTCTAAGAATCACCATCTTCCGCGCCGTTACCAACTTGCCATTTCTTCTCTTAAATCTAACACTAACAATGTCATACTATCTTCTGACAAAGGTAATTCGGTAGTTATCCTTGATCGCGAGGATTACCTCCGTACAGCTGGTGTCTTGCTCTCTGACTCACGTACCTACACTCCTCTCGTTTCCAACCCTCTTGATCGCATCAAGAGAACTTTCAATAAGAAACTAAGGACTCTCTCCGACCTCTGTCCTCCTGACTTTGACCTTGTTCAACGGTTTCGTGTCATCTGTTCCTCTCTTCCTGTTTCTATGGCCTTCCCAAAACTCATAAATCTGATATTCCTCTGTGTCCTACCATATCCTCTAGTGGTTCTGTCTCTTATTCTCTTGCTTCTTGGCTGGCCAAAACCCTCACTCCCTTTCTTGGTACTTTTTCTCCTGCCCACCTCCGTCACTCTCAAGACTTCATTGAACGGGTTCGCTCTCTCCCGACCTGTAAGATGCTTAGTCTTGACGTTGAGTCCCTCTTCACCAATGTCCCTCTTGATGATGTCCTTGATTTTCTAAGAGAGAAGGCCCATGAAGGGCTTCTTCATCTCCCTATACCTATTGATGTCTTTCTTGACCTTATCTGCCTCTGCGTGGACTCTAATTCCTTTTCCTTCCAAGGGAAATATTATTCTCAACCCATCGATGTAGCTATGGGCTCTCCTCTCTCTCCTGCCCTTGTTAATCTTTACATGGAATACTTCGAGACTGTTCTTCTTCCTACTATCGATGTTCACCCTTCACTCTGGCTCTGCGATGTAGATGACATCTTTGCTCTGTGGCCTCATGACTCTAGTCGCTTCCAACCTTTTCTTAAAGCTCTTAATAATCTTGCCCTTTCCATTAAGTTTAAAGCTGAATGGGAATCTAATTCCTTGCTTCCTTTCCTTGATGTTCATGTCCACCGCTCAGATACAGGTTTTTCTTTTTTCGTTTACCGCAAACCTATGCACAGTGGCATGTACATTCACTACCTTTTCTATCATGCTTTCCCTGCCAAGAGAAGTGTTCTTATCTCCCTCTTTCTCCGTGCCCTCCACATCTGTTATCCTCAGTTCCTTCCAGCAGAAATTTCCACTCTTCATAATTCGTTTTCCCGTCTTGGCTACCCTTCCCATTTCATAGACTCTGCTCTCTCACGTGGGAACTCTTCTGCCCTCCGCCTTTCCTACATTTCCGGTCTTTCTAATCTCAACAACTCTCTCCGTTCCTTAGACATCAAGCTTACTTTCCGCCAGACTAACACTCTTCGCACTAATCTCGTTCATACCTCTCCTCCCTCTACAGATGCTCCTGGTGTCTAGTCTATTTCTTGCTCCTCCTGTCCTCTTCAATATTTTGGAGAAACTGGCCGATTCCTTTTTGACAGAATTAGGGATCACCAAAATAGTGTTAGGCTTGCCGACACTAACAATGCTTTTCTCTGTCACGTCAGAGATCACAGCCATCCTATTGACTGGTCTGCTAAAACTGTCTTCCCTACTTCCAACTTTAACAGTCGCCTCTGTGTTCTCGCTCTCCCTCAGTATGCACCTAGCTCCTTTGCAGTGCTCCCCTTTCTTAGTATTTGACTGGCTCCTAGTTCTTACTTCCCCACTACTACTTCCTTCCACCTCCGCTACTACTTCTACCACCACCACCACCACCACAACAAAAACAACTACTACTACTACTACTACTACTACTACTACTACTACTACTACTACTACTACTACTGCTACTACTACTACTACTACTACTACTACTACTACTACTGAGATGATGCAGGTAACAGCACATGGCTTGTAAATAGTTAGGAACCATTAATCTAACCTTGTAAAACACTGTGTAAAGAGAGAGAGAGAGAGAGAGGGAGAAGAGAGAGAGAGAGAGAGAGAGAGAGAGAGAGAGAGAGAGAGAGAGAGAGAGAGAGAGAGAGAGAGAGAGAGAGAGAGAGAGAGAGAGAGAGAGAGAGAGAGAGAGAGAGAGAGGGGGGGGGGGGGGAGGGAGCTTCACAGCCTCGCCACACTGACGCTCCAAAATCATCTAAATAATGCAGAGAACTTTTCAAGAACGTTTTTTAAAATCTTAGTTAAAAGGTCAAGAACGTTTTGAAAAGTTCATGTTTATGTTGGTGGGTCGAGACAGTGGGTAGTGGTGGTGGGTTGAGATGATGGGTGGAGGTGGTGGTGGTGGTGGGTTGAGATGATGGGTGGAGGTGGTGGTGGTGGTGGGTTGAGATGATGGGTGGAGGTGGTGGTGGTGGTGGGTTGAGATGATGGGTGGAGGTGGTGGTGGTGGTGGGTTGAGATGATGGGTGGAGGTGGTGGTGGTGGTGGTGGGTTGAGATGAGGGGTGGTGGTGGTGGTGGTGGTGGTGGGTTGAGATGATGGGTGGAGGTGGTGGTGGTGGTGGGTTGAGATGATGGGTGGAGGTGGTGGTGGGTTGAGATGATGGGTGGAGGTGGTGGTGGTGGTGGGTTGAAACAGTGGGCGATGGAAGTGTTTTTTTTTTTTTTATTATTCTCCGGTACTCTCCCGGCCCGGGTCTTTTCCAAGTAGTGGTGACCCGGCCTTGGCTCCCTATCTGGGGAGTGTCTCGAGAAGTAAGTCTCCCATGGGAGGAGGTACAAGTACCCCCTCACCTTTGGGACCAACTGTCCCTAGGCCTAGCCACATTCCTCGCCCTCACGGGGCTCGTAGGGAGAAGCTAGGCCTCTGGTCTGCCATCTGCCCCGCCCCAAAGGGGCTCGTGGGGATGGCAGTCTTATGAGCTGCAGATGGTAGCAAGCTCAGGCCTAGGCTGAAGGTAGTGGTGGTAGACTGAGATGATGCGTGGAGGTGGGGGTGGTGGTGGTGGGTTGAGACAGTGGGCGATGGTAGTGGTGGTAGGTTGAGATGATGGGTGGAAGTGGTGGTGGGTTGAGACAGTGGGCGATGGTAGTGGTGATAGGTTGAGATGATGGGTGGAGGTGGTGGTGGTGGTAGGTTGAGAGAGTGGGCGATGGCAGTGGTGGTTGGTCGAGACAGTGGGCGATGGTAGTGGTGGTAGATTGAGATGATGGGTGGAGGTGGTGGTGGTGGCGGTTTGAGACAGTGGGCGATAGTAGTGGTTGTAGGTTGAGATGATGGGTGGAGGCGGTGGTGGTGGTGGGTTGAGACAGTGGGCGATGGTAGTGGTGGTAGGTTGAGATGATGGATGGAGGTGGTGGTGGTGGTGGGTTGAGAGTGGACGATGGTAGCGGTGGTAGGTTGAGATGACGGGTGGAGGTGGTGGTGGTGGTGGGTTGAGACAGTGGGCGATGGTGGTGGTGGTAGGTTGAGATGATGGGTGGAGGTGGTGGTGATGGTGGTGGGTTGAGATGATGGGTGGAGGTGGTGGTGGTGGTGGGTTGAGGTGATGAGTGGTGGAGGTGGTGGTGGTGGTGGGTTGAGATGATGGGTGGAGGTGGTGGTGGTGGTGGGTAGAGAGTGGGCGATGGTAGCGGTAGTAGGTTCAGATGATGGGTGGAGGTGGTGGGTTGAGACAGTGGGCGATGGTAGTGGTGGTAGATTGAGATGATGGGTGGAGGTGGTGGTGGAGGTGCTGGTGGTGGTGGTGGGTTGAGACAGTGGGTGGTGGTAGTAGTGGTGGGTCGAGACAGTGGGCGATGGTAGTGGTGGTATGTTCAGATGATGGTTGGTGGTCGTGGGTTGAGACAGTGGGCGATGGTAGTGGTTGTAGGTTGAGATGATGGGTGGAGGTGGAGGTGGTGGTGGTGGGTTGAGATGATGGGTGGAGGAGGTGGTGGTGGTGGGTTGAGGTGATGAGTGGTGGAGGTGGTGGTGGTGGTGGGTTGAGATGATGGGTGGAGGTGGTGATGGTGGTGGGTAGAGAGTGGGCGATGGTAGCGGTAGTAGGTTCAGATGATGGGTGGAGGTGGTGGGTTGAGACAGTGGGCGATGGTAGTGGTGGTAGGTTGAGATGATGGGTGGAGGTGGTGGTGGTGGTGGTGGTGGGTTGAGATGATGGGTGGAGGTGGTGGTGGTGGTGGGTTGAGATGATGGGTGGAGGTGGTGGTGGTGGTGGGTTGAGATGATGGGTGGAGGTGGTGGTGGTGGTGGTGGGTTGAGATGATGGGTGGAGGTGGTGGTGGTGGTGGTGGGTTGAGATGATGGGTGGAGGTGGTGGTGGTGGTGGGTTGAGATGATGGGTGGAGGTGGTGGTGGGTTGAGATGATGGGTGGAGGTGGTGGTGGTGGTGGGTTGAAACAGTGGGCGATGGAAGTGTTTTTTTTTTTTTATTATTCTCCGGTACTCTCCCGGCCCGGGTCTTTTCCAAGTAGTGGTGACCCGGCCTTGGCTCCCTATCTGGGGAGTGTCTCGAGAAGTAAGTCTCCCATGGGAGGAGGTACAAGTACCCCCTCACCTTTGGGACCAACTGTCCCTAGGCCTAGCCACATTCCTCGCCCTCACGGGGCTCGTAGGGAGAAGCTAGGCCTCTGGTCTGCCATCTGCCCCGCCCCAAAGGGGCTCGTGGGGATGGCAGTCTTATGAGCTGCAGATGGTAGCAAGCTCAGGCCTAGGCTGAAGGTAGTGGTGGTAGACTGAGATGATGCGTGGAGGTGGGGGTGGTGGTGGGTTGAGACAGTGGGCGATGGTAGTGGTGGTAGGTTGAGATGATGGGTGGAAGTGGTGGTGGGTTGAGACAGTGGGCGATGGTAGTGGTGATAGGTTGAGATGATGGGTGGAGGTGGTGGTGGTGGTAGGTTGAGAGAGTGGGCGATGGCAGTGGTGGTTGGTCGAGACAGTGGGCGATGGTAGTGGTGGTAGATTGAGATGATGGGTGGAGGTGGTGGTGGTGGCGGTTCGAGACAGTGGGCGATAGTAGTGGTTGTAGGTTGAGATGATGGGTGGAGGCGGTGGTGGTGGTGGGTTGAGACAGTGGGCGATGGTAGTGGTGGTAGGTTGAGATGATGGATGGAGGTGGTGGTGGTGGTGGGTTGAGAGTGGACGATGGTAGCGGTGGTAGGTTGAGATGATGGGTGGAGGTGGTGGTGGTGGTGGGTTGAGACAGTGGGCGATGGTGGTGGTGGTAGGTTGAGATGATGGGTGGAGGTGGTGGTGATGGTGGGTTGAGACAGTGGGCGATGGTAGTGGTGGTAGGTTGAGATGATGCATGGAGGTGGTGGTGGTGGTGGGTAGAGACAGTGGGCGATGGTAGTGGTGGTAGGTGGAGATGATGGGTGGAGCTGGTGGGGGTGGTGGTGGGTTGAGACAGTGGGCGACGGTAGTGGTGGTAGGTAGAGATGATGGGTGGAGGTGGTGGTGGGTCAAGAGAGTGGGCGATTGTAGTGGCGGTAGGTTGAGATGATGGGTGGAGGTGGTGGTGGTGGTGGGTTGAGACAGTGGGCGATGGTAGTGGTGGTGGGCCGAGACAGTTCGCGATGGTAGTGGTGGTAGGTGGAGATGATGGGTGGAGATGGTGGTGGTGGTGGGTTGAGACAATGGGCGATGGTAGTTATGGTGGGTTGAGACAGTTGGCGATGGTAGTGGTAGTAGGTTGAGATGATGGGTTTAGGTGGTGGTGGTGGTGGTTGAAAGAGTGGGCGATGGTAGTGGTGGTAGGTTGAGATGATGGATGGAGGTGGTGGTGGTGGTGGGTAGAGACAGTGGGCGATAGTAGTGGTGGTAGGTTGAGACGATGGGTGGAGGTGGTGGTGGTTGTGGTGGGTTGAGACAGTGGGCGATGGTAGTGGTGGTAGGTTGAGATGATGGATGGAGGTGGTGGTGGTGGTGGGTCCAGACAGTGGGCGATGGTAGTTGTGGTAGGTTGAGATGATGGGTGGAGGTGGTGGTGGTGGTGGTGGGTCAAGACAGTGGGCGATGGTAGTGGTGGTAGGTTGAGATGATGGGTGGAGGTGGTGGTGGTGGTGGTTTGAGACAGTGGGCGATGGTAGTGGTGGTGGGTTGAGACGGTTGGCGATGGTAGTGGTGGTAGGTTGAGATGATGGGTGGAGGTGGTGGTGGTGGTGGGTTGAGACAGTGGGCGATGGTAGTGGTGGTAGGTAGAGCTGATGGATGGAGGTGGTGGTGGTGGTGGGTCAAGACAGTGGGCGATGGTAGTGGTGGTAGGTTGAGATGATGGGTGGTGGTGGTGGTGGTGGTGGTGGGTTGAGACAGTGGGCGATGGTAGTGGTGGTAGGTTGAGATGATGGATGGAGGTGGTGGTGGTGGTGGTGGGTCGAGACAGTGGGCGATGGTAGTGGTGGTAGGTTGAGATGATGGGTGAAGGTGGTGGTTGTGGTGGTGGGTCGAGACAGTGGGCGATGGTAGTGGTGGTAGGTTGAGATGATGGGTGAAGGTGGTGGTGGTGGTGGTGGGTTGAGACATTGGGCGATGGTAGTGGTGGTAGGTTGAGATGATGGGTGGAGGTGGTGGTGGTGGTGGGTCAAGACAGTGGGCGATGGTAGTGGTGGTAGGTTGATATGATGGGTGGAGGTGGTGGTGGTGGTGGGTTGAGACAGTGGGCAATGGTAGTGGTGGTGGGTCGAGACAGTTGGCGATGGTAGTGGTGGTAGGTTGAGATGATGGGTGGAGGTGGTGGTGGTGGTGGGTTGAGAGAGTGGGCGATGGTAGTGGTGGTGCTTTGAGACAGTTGGCGATGGTAGTGGTGGTAGGTTGAGATGATGGGTGGAGGCGGTGGTGGTGGTGGGTTGAGACAGTGGGTGATGATAGTGGTGGTAGGTTGAGATGATGGATGGAGGTGGTGGTGGTGGGTCGAGAGAGTGGGCGATGGTAGTGGTGGTAGGTTGAGATGATAGGTGGAGGTGGTGGTGGTGGTGGGTTGAGACAGTGGGCGATGGTAGTGGTGGTAGGTTAAGATGATGGGTGGAGGTGGTGGTGGTGGTTGGTCAAGACAGTGGGTGATGGTAGTGGTGGTAGGTTGAGATGATGGGTGGAGGTGGTGGTGGTGGTGGGTTGAGAGAGTGGGCGATGGTAGTGGTGGTTGGTTGAGATGATGGGTGGAGGTGGTGGTGGTGGTGGGTTGAGATGATGAGTGGTGGTGGAGGTGGTGGTGGGTCGAGACAGTGGGCGATGGTAGTGGTGGTAGGTTGAGATGATGGGTGGTGGTGGTGGGTTGAGACAGTGGGCGATGGTAGTGGTGGTAGGCTGAGCTGATGGGTGGAGGTTGTGGAGGTGGTGGTGGTGGTGGGTTGAGACAGTGATCGATGGTAGTGGTGGTAGGTTGAGATGATTGGTGGAGGTGCTGGTGGTGGTGGTGGGTTGAGACAGTGGGTGGTGGTAGTGGTGGTGGGTCGAGACAGTGGGCGATGGTAGTGGTGGTAGGTTGAGATGATGGGTGGAGGTGGAGGTGGTGGTGGTGGGTTGAGATGATGGGTGATGGTAGTGATGTGGTGGAGGTTGGTGGTGGTGGGTTGAGATGATGGGTGGAGGTGGTGATGGTGGTGGGTAGAGAGTGGGCGATGGTGGTATGTTCAGATGATGGTTGGTGGTCGTGGGTTGAGACAGTGGGCGATGGTAGTGGTTGTAGGTTGAGATGATGGGTGGAGGTGGTGGTGGTGGTGGGTTGAGAGTGGGCGATGGTAGCGGTAGTAGGTTGAGATGATGGGTGGAGGTGGTGGTGGTGGTGGTGGGTTGAGACAGAGGGCGATGGTAGTGTTGGTAGGTTGAGATGATGGGTGGAAGTGGTGGTGGGTTGAGACAGTGGGCGATGGTACTGGTGGTAGGTTGAGATGATGGGTGGAGGTGGTGGTGGTGGTGGTAGGTTGAGAGAGTGGGCGATGGTAGTGGTGGTGGGTCGAGAGAGTGGGAGATGGTAGTGGTGGTAGATTGAGATGATGGGTGGAGGTGGTGGTGGTGGTGGGTTGAGACAGTGGGCGATAGTAGTGGTTGTAGGTTGAGATGATGGGTGGAGGTGGTGGTGGTGGTGGGTCGAGACAGTGGGCGATGGTAGTGGTGGTAGGTTGAGATGATGGATGGAGGTGGTGGTGGTGGTGGGTCGAGACAGTGGGCGATGGTAGTGGTGGTAGGTTGAGATGATGGGTGGAGGTGGTGGTGGTGGTGGGTTGAGAGTGGGCGATGGTAGCGGTGGTAGGTTGAAATGATGGGTGGAGGTGGTGGTGGTGGTGGGTTGAGAAAGTGGGCGATGGTAGTGGTGGTAGGTTAAGATGATGGGTGGAGGTGGTGGTGGGTTGAGACAGTGGGCGATGGTAGTGGTGGTAGGTTGAGATGATGGGTGGAGGTGGTGTTGGTGGTGGTGGTGGTGGGTTGAGACAGTTGGCGATGGTAGTGGTGGTAGGTTGAGATGAAGGGTGGAGGTGGTGGTGGTGGTAGGTTGAGACAGTGGGCGATGGTAGTGGTGGTGGGTCGAGACAGTGGGCGATGGTAGTGGTGGTAGATTGAGATGATGGGTGGAGGTGGTGGCGGTGGTGGGTTGAGACAGTGGGCGATAGTGGTGGTGGTAGGTTGAGATGATGGGTGGAGGTGGTGGTGGGTTGAGACAGTGGGCGATGGTAGTGGTGGTCGGTTGAGATGATGGGTGGAGGTGGTGGTGGTGGTGGGTCGAGACAGTGGGCGATGGTAGTGGTGGTCGGTTGAGATGATGGGTGGAGGTGGTGGTGGTGGTGGTGGGTTGAGACAGTGTGCGATGGTAGTGGTGGTAGGTTGAGATGATGGGTGGAGGTGGTGGTGGTGGTGGGTTGAGACAGTGGGCGATGGTAGTGGTGGTAGGTTGAGATGATGGGTTGAGGTGGTGGTAGTGGTGGGTCAAGACAGTGGGCGATGGTAGTGGTGGTAGGTTGAGATGATGGGTGGAGGTGGTGGTGGTGGTGGGTTGAGACAGTGGGCGATGGTAGTGGTGGTAGGTTGAGATGATGGATGAAGGTGGTGGTGGTGGTGAGTCGAGACAGTGGGCGATGGTAGTGGTGGTAGGATGAGATGATGGGTGGAGGTGGTGGTGGTCGTGGTGGTGGGTTGAGACAGTGGGCGATGGTAGTGGTGGTAGGTTGAGATGATGGATGGAGGTGGTGGTGGTGGTGGGTGCAGACAGTGGGCGATGGTAGTGGTGGTAGGTTGAGATGATGGGTGGAGGTGGTGGTGGTGGTGGGTCAAGACAGTGGGCGATGGTAGTGGTGGTAGGTTGAGATGATGGGTGGAGGTGGTAGTGGTGGTGGGTTGAGACAGTGGGCGATGGTAGTGGTGGTAGGTCGAGACAGTTGGCGATGGTAGTTGTGGTAGGTTGAGATGATGGGTGGAGGTGGTGGTGGTGGTGGGTTGAGATAGTGGGCGATGGTAGTGGTGGTGGGTTGAGACAGTTGGCGAAGGTAGTGGTGGTAGGTTGAGATGATGGGTGGAGGTGGTGGTGGTGGTGGGTCAAGACAGTGGGCGATGGTAGTGGTGGTAGGTTGAGATGATGGGTGGAGGTGGTAGTGGTGGTGGGTTGAGACAGTGGGCGATGGTAGTGGTGGTAGGTCGAGACAGTTGGCGATGGTAGTGGTGGTAGGTTGAGATGATGGGTGGAGGTGGTGGTGGTGGTGGGTTGAGATAGTGGGCGATGGTAGTGGTGGTGGGTTGAGACAGTTGGCGATGGTAGTGGTGGTAGGTTGAGATGATGGGTGGAGGTGGTGGTGGTGGTGGGTTGAGACAGTGGGCGATGGTAGTGGTGGTAAGTTGAGATGATGGATGGAGGTGGTGGTGGTGGTGGGTCGAGACAGTGGGCGATAATAGTGGTGGTAGGTTGAGATGATGGGTGTTGGTGGTGGTGGTGGTGGTGGTGGGTTGAGACAGTGGGCGATGGTAGTGGTGGTGGGTTGAGATGATGGATGGAGGTGGTGGTGGTGGTGGGTCGAGACAGTGGGCGATGGTAGTGGTGGTATGTTGAGATGGTGGGTGGAGGTGGTGGAGGTGGTGGTGGGTTGAGACAGTGGGCGATGGTAGTGGTGGTAGGTTGAGATGAAGGGTGGAGGTGGTGGTGGTGGTGGGTCAAGACAGTGGGCGATGGTAGTGGTGGTAGGTTGAGATGATGGGTGGAGGTGGTGGTGGTGGTGGGTTGAGACAGTGGGCGATGGTAGTGGTGGTGGGTCGAGACAGTTGGCGATGGTAGTGGTGGTAGGTTGAGATGATGGGTGGAGGTGGTGGTGGTGGTGGGTTGAGACAGTGGGCGATGGTAGTGGTGGTGGGTTGAGACAGTTGGCGATGGTAGTGGTGGTAGGTTGAGATGATGGGTGGAGGCGGTGGTGGTGGGTTGAGACAGTGGGTGATGGTAGTGGTGGTAGGTTGAGATGATGGATGGAGGTGGTGGTGGTGGTAGTGGGTCGGTGGTGGTGGTGGGTTGAGACAGTGGGTGATGGTAGTGGTGGTAGGTTGAGATGATGGATGGAGGTGGTGGTGGTGCTGGTGGGTCAAGACAGTGGGCGATGTTAGTGTTGGTAGGTTGAGATGATGGGTGGAGGTGGTGATGGTGGTGGGTTGAGAGAGTGGGCGATGGTAGTGGTGGTTGGTTGAGATGATGGGAGGAGGTGGTGGTGGTGGTGGTGGGTTGAGATGATGAGTGGTGGTGGAGGTGGTGGTGGGTCGAGACAGTGGGCGATGGTAGTGGTGGTAGGTTGAGATGATGGGTGGTGGTGGTGGGTTGAGACAGTGGGCGATGGTAGTGGTGGTAGGCTGAGCTGATGGGTGGAGGTTGTGGAGGTGGTGGTGGTGGTGGGTTGAGACAGTGATCGATGGTAGTGGTGGTAGGTTGAGATGATTGGTTGAGGTGCTGGTGGTGGTGGTGGGTTGAGACAGTGGGTGGTGGTAGTGGTGGTGGGTCGAGACAGTGGGCGATGGTAGGGGTGGTAGGTTGAGATGATGGGTGGAGGTGGTGGTGGTGGTGGGTTGAGACAGTGGGCGATGGTAGTGGTGGTAGGTTAAGATGATGGGTGGAGGTGATGGTGGTGGTGGTGGTGGGTTGAGACAGTGGGCGATGGTAGTGGTGGTAGGTTGAGATGATGGATGGAGGTGGTGGTGGGTGCAGACAGTGGGCGATGGTATTTGTGGTAGGTTGAGATGATGGGTGGAGGTGGTGGTGGTGGTGGTGGGTTGAGACAGGGGGCGATGGTCGTGGTGGTCGGTTGAGATGATGGGTTGAGGTGGTGGTGGTGGTGGGTGGGTGGAGGTGAGACAGTGGGCGATGGTAGTGGTGGTAGGTTGAGATGATGGGTGGTGGTGCTGGTGGTGGTGGTGGTTCTGGTGGTGGTGTTGGTGATGGTGCTTGTGGTGGTGGTGGTGGTTGGTTGAGACAGTGGGCGATGGTAGTGGTGGTAGGTTGAGATGATGGATGGAGGTGGTGGTGGTGGTGGGTCGAGACAGTGGGCGATGGTAGTGGTGGTAGGTTGAGATGGTGGGTGGAGGTGGTGGTGGGTTGAGACAGTGGGCGATGGTAGTGGTGGTAGGTTGAGATGATGAGTGTAGGTGGTGGTGGTGGTGGGTCAAGACCGTGGGCGATGGTAGTGGTGGTAGGTTGAGATGATGGGTGGAGGTGGTGGTGGTGGTGGGTTGAGACAGTGGGCGATGGTAGTGGTGGTGGGTCGAGACAGTTGGCGATGGTAGTGGTGGTAGGTTGAGATGATGGGTGGAAGTGGTGGTGGTGGTGGGTTGAGACAGTGGGCGATGGTAGTGGTGGTGGGTTGAGACAGTTGGCGATGGTAGTGGTGGTAGGTTGAGATGATGGATGGAGGTGGTGGTGGTGGTGGTGGGTCAAGACAGTGGGCGATGTTAGTGTTGGTAGGTTGAGATGATGGGTGGAGGTGGTGGTAGTGGTGGGTTGAGAGAGTGGGCGATGGTAGTGGTGTTTGGTTGAGATGATGGATGGAGGTGGTGGTGTTGGTGGGTTGAGAGAGGGCGATGGTAGTGGTGGTAGGCTGAGCTGATGGGTGGAGGTTGTGGAGGTGGTGGTGGTGGTGGGTTGAGACAGTGATCGATGGTAGTGGTGGTAGGTTGAGATGATTGGTGGAGGTGCTGGTGGTGGTGGTGGGTTGAGACAGTGGGTGGTGGTAGTGGTGGTGGGTCGAGACAGTGGGCGATGGTAGTGGTGGTAGGTTGAGATGATGGGTGGTGGTGGTGGGTTGAGACAGTGGGTAGTGGTAGTGGTGGTGGGTCGAGACAGTGGACGATGGTAGTGGTGGTAGGTTGAGATGATGGGTGGAGGTGGTGGTGGTGCGTTGAGACAGTGGGCGATGGTTGTGGTGGTGAGTCGAGACAGTGGGCGAAGGTAGTGGTGGTAGGTTGAGATGATGGGTGGTGGTGGTGGGTTGAGACAGTGGGTAGTGGTAGTGGTGGTGGGTCGAGACAGTGGACGATTGTAGTTGTGGTAGGTTGAGATGATGAGTGGAGGTGGTGGTGGTGATGGATTGAGGCAGTGGGCGATGGTAGTGGTGGTAGGTTGAGATGATGGGTGGAGGTGGTGGTGGTGGTGGTGGGTTGAGACAGTGGGTGGTGGTAGTGGTGGTGAGTCGAGACAGTGGGCGATGGTAGTGGTTGTAGGTTGAGATGATGGGTTATGGTGGTGGGTTGAGACAGTGGGTAGTGGTAGTGGTGGTGGGTCGAGACAATGGACGATGGTAGTTGTCGTAGGTTGAGATGATGAGTGGAGGTGGTGTTGGTGGTGGGTTGAGACAGTGGGCGATGGTAGTGGTGGTAGGTTGAGATGATGGGTTCAGGTGGTGGTGGGTTGAGATGATGGGTGCAGGTGGTGGTGGTGGTGGTGGGGGGTCGAGACAGTGGGCGATGGTAGTGGTGGAAGGTTGAGATGATGGGTGGAGGTGGTGGTGGTCGTGGTGGTGGGTTGAGACAGTGGGCGATGGTAGTGGTGGTATGTTGAGATGGTGGGTGGAGGTGCTGGAGGTGGTGGTGGGTTGAGACAGTGGGCGATGGTAGTGGTGGTATGTTGAGATGAAGGGTGGAGGTGGTGGTGGTGGTGGGTCGAGACAGTGGGCGATGGTAGTGGTGGTATGTTGAGATGGTGGGTGGAGGTGGTGGAGGTGGTGGTGGGTTGAGACAGTGGGCGATGGTAGTGGTGGTAGGTTGAGATGAAGGGTGGAGGTGGTGGTGGTGGTGGGTCAAGACAGTGGGCGATGGTAGTGGTGGTAGGTTGAGATGATGGGTGGAGGTGGTGGTGGTGGTGGGTTGAGACAGTGGGCGATGGTAGTGGTGGTGGGTTGAGACAGTTGGCGATGGTAGTGGTGGTAGGTTGAGATGATGGGTGGAGGTGGTGGTGGTGGTGGGTTGAGACAGTGGGCGATGGTAGTGGTGGTGGGTTGAGACAGTTGGCGATGGTAGTGGTGGTAGGTTGAGATGATGGGTGGAGGCGGTGGTGGTGGTGGGTTGAGACAGTGGGTGATGGTAGTGGTAGTAGGTTGAGATGATGGATGGAGGTGGTGGTGGTGGTGTTGGGTCAAGACAGTGGGCGATGTTAGTGTTGGTAGGTTGAGATGATGGATGGAGGTGGTGATGGTGGTGGGTTGAGAGAGTGGGCGATGGTAGTGGTGGTTGGTTGAGATGATGGGAGGAGGTGGTGGTGGTGGTGGAGGGTTGAGATGATGAGTGGTGGTGGAGGTGGTGGTGGGTCGAGACAGTGGGCGATGGTAGTGGTGGTAGGTTGAGATGATGGGTGGTGGTAGTGGGTTGAGACAGTGGGCGATGGTAGTGGTGGTAGGCCGAGCTGATGGGTGGAGGTTGTGGAGGTGGTGGTGGTGGTGGGTTGAGACAGTGATCGATGGTAGTGGTGGTAGGTTGAGATGATTGGTTGAGGTGCTGGTGGTGGTGGTGGGTTGAGACAGTGGGTGGTGGTAGTGGTGGTGGGTCGAGACAGTGGGCGATGGTAGGGGTGGTAGGTTGAGATGATGGGTGGAGGTGGTGGTGGTGGTGGGTTGAGACAGTGGGCGATGGTAGTGGTGGTAGGTTAAGATGATGGGTGGAGGTGATGGTGGTGGTGGTGGTGGGTTGAGACAGTGGGCGATGGTAGTGGTGGTAGGTTGAGATGGTGGGTGGAGGTGGCGGTGGTGGTGGGTTGAGACAGTGGGTGGTGGTGGTTGTGGTTGGTTGAGATGGTGGGTGGAGGTGGTGGTGGTGGTGGTGGGTTGAGACAGTGGGCGATGGTAGTGGTGGTAGGTTGAGATGATGGGTGGAGGTGGTGGTGGTGGTGGGTCGAGACAGTGGGCGATGGTAGTGGTGGTAGGTTAAGATGATGGGTGGAGGTGATGGTGGTGGTGGTGGTGGGTTGAGACAGTGGGCGATGGTAGTGGTGGTAGGTTGAGATGATGGATGGAGGTGGTGGTGGTGGTGGGTGCAGACAGTGGGCGATGGTATTTGTGGTAGGTTGAGATGATGGGTGGAGGTGGTGGTGGTGGTGGTGGGTTGAGACAGTGGGCGATGGTAGTGGTGGTAGGTTGAGATGATGGGTGGAGGTGGTGGTGGTGGTGGGTCGAGACAGTGGGCGACAATAGTGGTGGTAGGTTGAGATGATGGGTGGTGGTGGTGGTGGTGGTGGTGGTGGTGGTGGTGGTGGTGGTGGTGGTGGTGGTGGTGGTGGTGGGTTGAGACAGTGGGCGATGGTAGTGGTGGTAGGTTGAGATGATGGATGGAGGTGGTGGTGGTGGTGGGTCGAGACAGTGGGCGATGGTAGTGGTGGTAGGTTGAGATGGTGGGTGGAGGTGGTGGTGGGTTGAGACAGTGGGCGATGGTAGTGGTGGTAGGTTTAGATGATGGGTGTAGGTGGTGGTGGTGGTGGGTCAAGACCGTGGGCGATGGTAGTGGTGGTAGGTTGAGATGATGGGTGGAGGTGGTGGTGGTGGTGGGTTGAGACAGTGGGCGATGGTAGTGGTGGTGGGTCGAGACAGTTGGCGATGGTAGTGGTGGTAGGTTGAGATGATGGGTGGAGGTGGTGGTGGTGGTGGGTTGAGAGAGTGGGCGATGGTAGTGGTGGTTGGTTGAGATGATGGGTGGAGTTGGTGGTGGTGGTGGGTTGAGACAGTGGGTGATGGTAGTGGTGGTAGGTTGAGATGATGGATGGAGGTGGTGGTGGTGGTGGTGGGTCAAGACAGTGGGCGATGTTAGTGTTGGTAGGTTGAGATGATGGGTGGAGGTGGTGGTGGTGGTGGGTTGAGATGATGAGTGGTGGTGGAGGATGGTGGTGGGTCGAGACAGTGGGCGATGTTAGTGTTGGTAGGTTGAGATGATGGGTGGAGGTGGTGGTGGTGGTGGTGGGTCAAGACAGTGGGCGATGTTAGTGTTGGTAGGTTGAGATGATGGGTGGAGGTGGTGGTGGTGGTGGGTTGAGATGATGAGTGGTGGTGGAGGTGGTGGTGGGTCGAGACAGTGGGCGATGTTAGTGTTGGTAGGTTGAGATGATGGGTGGAGGTGGTAGTGGTGGTGGTGGGTTGAGAGAGTGGGCGATGGTAGTGGTGGTAGGTTGAGATGATGGGTGGAGGTGGTGGTGGTGGTGGGTTGAGATGATGAGTGGTGGTGGAGGTGGTGGTGGGTCGAGACAGTGGGCGATGGTAGTGGTGGTAGGTTGAGATGATGGGTGGTGGTGGTGGGTTGAGACAGTGGGCGATGGTAGTGGTGGTAGGCTGAGCTGATGGGTGGAGGTTGTGGAGGTGGTGGTGGTGGTGGGTTGAGACAGTGATCGATGGTAGTGGTGGTAGGTTGAGATGATTGGTGGAGGTGCTGGTGGTGGTGGTGGGTTGAGACAGTGGGTGGTGGTAGTGGTGGTGGGTCGAGACAGTGAGCGATGGTAGTGGTGGTAGGTTGAGATGATGGGTGGAGGTGGTGGTGGTGGTGGGTTGAGACAGTGGGCGATGGTAGTGGTGGTAGGTTGAGATGATTGGTGGAGGTGCTGGTGGTGGTGGTGGGTTGAGACAGTGGGCGATGTTAGTGTT
Source organism: Cherax quadricarinatus (assembly GCF_038502225.1). NCBI lineage: Eukaryota > Metazoa > Arthropoda > Malacostraca > Decapoda > Parastacidae > Cherax > Cherax quadricarinatus. The sequence goes on from NC_091297.1 coordinate 60,583,946, forward strand.
GGTAGGTTGAGATGATGGGTGGAGGTGGCGGTGTTGGTGGGTTGAGAGAGGGCGATGGTAGTGGTGGTAGGCTGAGCTGATGGGTGGAGGTTGTGGAGGTGGTGGTGGTGGTGGGTTGAGACAGTGATCGATGGTAGTGGTGGTAGGTTGAGATGATTGGTGGAGGTGCTGGTGGAGGTGCTGGTGGTGGTGGTGGGTTGAGACAGTGGGTGGTGGTAGTGGTGGTGGGTCGAGACAGTGGGCGATGGTAGTGGTGGTAGGTTGAGATGATGGGTGGTGGTGGTGGGTTGAGACAGTGGGTAGTGGTAGTGGTGGTGGGTCGAGACAGTGGACGATGGTAGTGGTGGTAGGTTGAGATGATGGGTGGAGGTGGTGGTGGTGCGTTGAGACAGTGGGCGATGGTTGTGGTGGTGAGTCGAGACAGTGGGCGAAGGTAGTGGTGGTAGGTTGAGATGATGGGTGGTGGTGGTGGGTTGAGACAGTGGGTAGTGGTAGTGGTGGTGGGTCGAGACAGCGGACGATGGTAGTTGTGGTAGGTTGAGATGATGAGTGGAGGTGGTGGTGGTGATGGATTGAGACAGTGGGCGATGGTAGTGGTGGTAGGTTGAGATGATGGGTGGAGGTGGTGGTGGTGGTGGTGGGTTGAGACAGTGGGTGGTGGTAGTGGTGGTGAGTCGAGACAGTGGGCGATGGTAGTGGTGGTAGGTTGAGATGATGGGTGGTGGTGGTGGGTTGAGACAGTGGGTAGTGGTAGTGGTGGTGGGTCGAGACAGTGGGCGATGGTAGTGGTGGTAGGTTGAGATGATGGAGTGGAGGTGGTGGTGGTGGTGGGTTGAGACAGTGGGCGATGGTAGTGGTGGTAGGTTGAGATGATGGGTGGTGGTGGTGGGTTGAGGTGGGTGGTGGTGGTGGTGGTGGGGGGGGGTCGTGTCAGTGGGCGATGGTTGTGGTGGTTGGTTGAGTTGATGGGTGGAGGTGGTGGTGGTCGTGGTGGTGGGTTGAGACAGTGGGCGATGGTAGTGGTGGTAGGTGATGGTGGGTGGTGGTGGTGGTGTGTGCAGACAGTGGGCGATGGTAGTGGTGGTAGGTTGAGATGGGCGATGGTA
>NC_091297.1:60587551-60602551 GCF_038502225.1 Cherax quadricarinatus
GTAATGGTGGTGGGTTGAGACAGTTGGCGATGGTAGTGGTGGTAGGTTGAGATGATGGGTGGAGGCGGTGGTGGTGGTGGGTTGAGACAGTGGGTGATGGTAGTGGTGGTAGGTTGAGATGATGGATGGAGGTGGTGGTGGTGGTGGTGGGTCAAGACAGTGGGCGATGTTAGTGTTGGTAGGTTGAGATGATGGGTGGAGGTGGTGGTGGTGGTGGGTTGAGAGAGTGGGCGATGGTAGTGGTGGTTAGTTGAGATGATGGGTGGAGGTGGTGGTGGTGGTGGGTTGAGATGATGAGTGGTGGTGGAGGTGGTGGTGGGTCGAGACAGTGGGCGATGGTAGTGGTGGTAGGTTGAGATGATGGGTGGTGGTGGTGGGTTGAGACAGTGGGCGATGGTAGTGGTGGTAGGCTGAGCTGATGGGTGGAGGTTGTGGAGGTGGTGGTGGTGGTGGGTTGAGACAGTGATCGATGGTAGTGGTGGTAGGTAGGTTGAGATGATTGTTGGAGGTGCTGGTGGTGGTGGTGGGTTGAGACAGTGGGTGATGGTAGTGGTGGTGGGTCGAGACAGTGGGCGATGGTAGTGGTGGTTGGTTGAGATGATGGGTGGAGGTGGTGGTGGTGGTGGGTTGAGACAGTGGGCGATGGTAGTGGTGGTAGGTTAAGATGATGGGTGGAGGTGATGGTGGTGGTGGTGTGTCAAGACATTGGGCGATGTTAGTGTTGGTAGGTTGAGATGATGGGTGGAGGTGGTGGTGGTGGTGGGTTGAGACAGTGGGCGATGGTAGTGGTGGTAGGCTGAGCCAATGGGTGGAGGTTGTGGAGGTGGTGGTGGTGGTGGGTTGAGACAGTGATCGATGTTAGTGGTGGTAGGTTGAGATGATTGGTGGAGGTGCTGGTGGTGGTGGTGGGTTGAGACAGTGGGTGGTGGTAGTGGTGGTGGGTCGAGACAGTGGGCGATGGTAGTGGTAATAGGTTGAGATGATGGGTGGTGGTGGTGGGTTGAGACAGTGGGTAGTGGTAGTGGTGGTGGGTCGAGACAGTGGACGATGGTAGTGGTGGTAGGTTGAGATGATGGGTGGAGGTGGTGGTGGTGGGTTGAGACAGTGGGCGATGGTTGTGGTGGTAGGTTGAGATGATGGGTGGAGGTGGTGGTGGTGGTGGTTTGAGACAGTGGGTGGTGGTGAGTCGAGACAGTGGGCGATGGTAGTGGTGGTAGGTTGAGATGATGGGTGGTGGTGGTGGGTTGAGACAGTGGGTAGTGGTAGTGGTGGTGGGTCGAGACAATGGACGATGGTAGTTGTGGTAGGTTGAGATGATGAGTGGAGGTGGTGGTGGTGGTGGGTTGAGACAGTGGGTGGTGGTAGTGGTGGTGAGTCGAGACAGTGGGCGATGGTAGTGGTGGTAGGTTGAGATGATGGGTGGTGGTGGTGGGTTGAGACAGTGGGTAGTGGTAGTGGTGGTGGGTCGAGACAATGGACGATGGTATTTGTGGTAGGTTGAGATGATGAGTGGAGGTGGTGTTGGTGGTGGGTTGAGACAGTGGGCGATGGTAGTGGTGGTAGGTTGAGATGGTGGGTTCAGGTGGTGGTGGGTTGAGATGATGGGTGGAGGTGGTGGTGGTGGTGGTGGGTCGAGACAGTGGGCGATGGTAGTGGTGGTAGGTTGAGATGATGGGTGGTGGTGGTGGGTTGAGACAGTGGGCTATGGTAGTGGTGGTAGGTTGAGATGATGAGTGGAGGTGGTGGTGGGTTGAGACAGTGGGTAGTGGTAGTGGTGGTGGGTTGAGATAGTGGGCGATGGTAATGGTGGTAGGTTGAAATGATGGGTGCAGGTGGTGGTGGGTTGAGACAGTGGGCGATGGTAGTGGTGGTAGGTTGAGATGATGGGTGGAGGTGGTGGTGGTGGTGGGTTGAGACAGTGGGTGGTGGTAGTGGTAGTGGTGGTGGGTCGAGACAGTGGGCGATGGTAGTGGTGGAAGGTTGAGATTATGGGTGGAGGTGGTGGTGGTGGTGGGTTGAGACAGTGGGCGATGGTAGTGGTGGTAGTTTGAGATGATGGGTGGAGGTGGTGGTGGTGGTGGGTTGAGACAGTGGGCGATGGTAGTGGTGGTAGGTTGAGATGATGGCTGGAGGTGGTGGTGGTGGTGGTGTGTTGAGACAGTGGGCGGTGGTAGTGGTGGTAGGTTGAGATGATGGGTGGAGGTGGTGGTGGTGGTGGGTTGAGACAGTGGGCGATGGTAGTGATTGTAGGTTGAGATGATGGGTGGAGGTGGTGGTAGTTGTAGGTTGAGACAGTGGGTGGTGGTAGTGGTGGTGGGTCGAGACAGTGGGCGATGGTAGTGGTTGTAGGTTGAGATGATGAGTGGAGGTGGTGGTGGTGGTTGGTTGAGACAGTGGGCGATGGTAGTGGTGGTAGGTTGAGATGATTGGTGGTGGTGGTGGTGGGTTGAGACAGTGGGCGATGGTAGTGTTGGTAGGTTGAGGTGATGGGTTGTGGTGGTGGGTTGAGACAGTGGGTGGTAGTAGTGATGGTGGGTCGGACAGTGGGCGATGGAAGTAGTGATGGGTTTAGACAGTGGGTGGAGATGGTGGTGGTGGATTGAGACAGTGGGTGGTCGTAGTGGTGGTGGGTGGAGAGAGTGGGTAGTGGAGGTGGGTTGAGACTTTGGGTGGTTGTAGTGGTGGTGGGTGGAAACAGTGGGTAGTGATGGTGGGTTGAAACAGTGGGTGGTGGTAGTGGTGGTGGGTCAAGACAGTGGGTGGTGGTATTGGTGGTGGGTCAAGGCAGTGGATGGTGGTAGTGGTAGCGGGTTGAGACAGTGGGTAGTTGTAGTGGTGGTGGGTCGATACAGTGGGTGGTGGTGGTGGGTCGAGACAGTGATTGATCGTAGTGGTTGTGGGTCGAGACAGTGGGTTATGGTAGTAGTGGTGGGTTTAGATAACGGATGGTGGTAGTGGTGGTGGGTCGAAAGAGTGGGTGGTGGTAGTGGTGCTGGATCCAGACAGTGGGTGTGGTGGTGGGTTGAGACTGTGAGTGATGGTAGTGGGTTGAGAAAATAGGTGATAGTAGTAGTGGTGGGTTGAGGTTGTGGGTGGTGGTGGTGGTTGTGGGTTGAGATAGTGGTTGAGACTGTGAGTGGTGGTGGTGGGTTGAGACAGTGGGTGGTGTTAGTGGTGGTGGGTTCAGACAGTTGGTGGTGGCATTGATGGTGGCTGAGACAGTCGGTGGTGGTGGTGGGTTGAGGCAGTGGGTGGTGATAGTGGTGGTGCGTTGAGACAGTGGTGGTAGTGGTGGGTCGAGACAGTGGGTAGTGGTGGTGGGTTGAGACATTGTGTGGTGGTACTGGTGGTGGGTTGAGACTGTGAGTAGTGGTAGCGGTGGTGGGTTGAGACAGTGGGTGGTGGTAGTGGTGGTGGGTGGAGACAGTAGGTGGTGGTTGTGGTAATGGGTTGAGACAGTGGGTGGCAGTAGTGGTGATGGTTGTGTGTTGAGAAAGTGAGTGGTGATTGTGGTTGTGGTTTGAAATACTGGATGGTTTGTAGTGGTAGTGAGTTGAGACAGAGGACGATGATCGTGGTAGTAGGTTGAGACAGTATGTGGTGGTGGTGGGTTGAGAGAGTAGGTGGTGATGATGGTGGTGGGTTGAGACAGTGGGTGGTGGTAGTGGGTTGAGACAGTGGGTGGTGGTGGTGAATTGAGACAGTGGGTGGTCGTGGTGGTGGTGGGTTGAGACAGTGGGTAGTCGTGGTGGTGGTGGGTTGAGACAGTGGGTGGTGGTGGTGGTGGTGGTGGTGGTGGTGGTGGTGGTGGTGGTGGTGGGTTGAGACAGTGGTTGGTAGTTGTCGGTTGAGACAGTGGGTAGTGATGGTGGTGGTGTGTTGAGAGAGTAAGTGGTAATGGTAGTGAAGGGTTCAGACAGTGGGTGGTGGTGGTGGGTTGAGAACGTGGGTAATGGTGGTTGTGGGTTGAGAGAGTGGGTGGTGATGGTGTTGGTGGGTTGAGACAGTGGGTAATCATGGTGGTGGTGGGTTGAGACAGTGGGTGATCGTGGGGGGAGGTGGGTTAAGATAATGGGTGGTGGGTTGAGACAGTGGCTGGTGATGGTGCTGGTATGTTCAGATAGTGGGTGGTGGTGATGGGTTGAGACAATGTTCAGATAGTGGTGGTGGTGGTGGGTTGAGACAGTGAGTGGTGATTGTGGTGGTGGTGGTGGGTTGAGATTGTGGATGGTGGTGGTGGGTTCAGACAGTGGGTAGTGGTGAGAGGTTGGGACAATGGGTGATGATGGTAGTGGGTTAGTAGAGTGGGTGGCAGAGGTGGATGTTGGTTGAGGCAGTGGTGGTAATGGCGGTGGTAATTTGAGACAGTGGGTGGTGATGGTGTTGGTGGGTTGAGACAGTTGGTGATGGTGGAGGTGGTTGATTGAGAAAGTGGGTAGTGGTGGTGGGTTGAGGCTGGGTTGTGCTGGTGGTTGGTTGAGACAATGGGTGGTGGCAGCGAGTTCAAACAGTGGGCGGTGGTGGGTTGAGACAGTTAGTGGTTGTGGTGGGTTGAGACAGTGGGTGGTGGTGGTGGGTTGAGAAAGTGGGTAGTGGTGGTTGAGACAGCGGGTGGTGATGGTGGAGGTGGGATGAGACAGTGAGCGGTGATGGTAGTAGCTTGAGACAGTGAGTGGTGGTGGTGGTGGGTTGAGACAATGGGTGGTGGTGGTGATGGGTTTAGACAGTGAGTGGTAGTTGTGGTGGTTTTATTGAGATAGTTAGTGGTGGTGGTGTGTCGAGACAGTGGGTGGTGGTGATGGGTTCAAACAGTGTGTGGTGGTGATGGTAAATTGAGAGAGTGAGTGGTGGGATGAGATAATGGGTGGTGATGCTGGTCGTGTGCTGTAAGAGTGGATGGTTTTGGTGGGTTGAGACAGTGTGTGGTGGTGGGGTGAGACAGTAGTTGGTGGTGGTGGGATTAGACAGTGGGTGGTGGTGACGTGTTGAGACAGTGGGTGGTGATGGTAGCGGTGGGTTGAAACAGTGAGTGTTGGTATTGGGTTGAGATTTTTGGTACTGTTGGTGGTGGTGGGTTGAAATAGTAGGTAGTGGTTGTGAGTTGAGACAGTGGGTAGTGAAGATTGTGGTGGGTTGAGAGAATGGGTGGTGATGGTGGTAGATTGAGACAGTGGGTCGTGATCGTGGGTTGAGACAGTGGGTGGTGATGGTGGGTTGAGACAGTGGGTGGTGATGGTGGGTCGAGATAGCGGGTGGTAGTGGTGGGTTGAGACATTGGGTGGTAGTGGTGGGTTGAGACAGTTGGTGGTGGTGGTGGGTTGAGATAGTGGGTGGTAGTGGTGGGTTGATGCAGTGGGTGGTGGTGGTGGGTTGAGATAATGGGTGGTAGTAGTGGGCTGAGACAGTTGGTGGTGGTGGTGGGTTGAGACAGTGGGTCGTGATCGTGGGTTGAGACAGTGGGTGGTGATGGTGGGTTGAGACAGAGGGTGGTGATGGTGGGTTGAGACAGGGGGTGGTAGTGGTGGGTTGAGACATTGGGTGGTAGTGGTGGGTTGAGACAGTTGGTGGTGGTGGTGGTGGTGGGTTGAGATAGTGGGTGGTAGTGGTGGGTTGATACAGTGGGTGGTGGTGGTGGGTTGAGATAGTGGGTGGTAGTGGTGGGCCGAGACAGTTGGTGGTGGTGGTAGGTTGAGATAGTGGGTGGTAGCGGTGGGTTGAGACAGTGGGTTGAGACAGTGGGTGGTGATGGTGGATTGAGAGAGTGGGTCATGATGGTGGGTTGAGATAGTGGGTGGTAGTGGTAGGTTGAGACAGTGGGTGGTGGTGGTGGGTTGAGACACTGGGTAGTGGTGGTGGGTTGAGATAGTTGGTGTAGTGGTGGGCTGAGACAGTTGGTGGTGGTGGTGGGTTGACACAGTGGGTCGCGATCGTGGGTTGAGACAGTGGGTGGTGATGATGGGTTGAAACAGAGGGTGGTGATGGTGGGTTGAGATAGCGGGTGGTAGTGGTGGGTTGAGACATTGGGTGGTAGTGATGGGTTGAGACAGTTGGTGGTGGTGGTCGTGGGTTGAGATAGTGGGTGGTAGTGGTGTGTTGATATAGTGGGTGGTGATGGTGGGTTGAGAGAGTGGGTAGTGATGGTGGGTTGAGATAGTGGGTGGTAGTGGTAGGTTGAGACAGTGGGTGGTGGTGGTGGGTTGAGACAGTGGGTGGTGGTGGTGGGTTGAGACAATGGGTGGTGGTGGTGGGTTGAGATAGTGGGTGGTAGTGGTGGGCTGAGATAGTGGGTGGTAGTGGTGGGCTAAGACAGTGAGTGGTGGTGGTGGGTTGAGATAGTGAGTGGTGGTGGTGGGTTGAGACTGAGTGGTGGTGGTGGGTTCTGACTGGTGGTGGGGGGTAGTGCAGTGCACATAATGCCAGTGAGGGACTGAAGGAAGCAAGGACCATGAAAATTGTATAAGGAAAGTTACACACAAGTTGAGAGCTCCTCGCCCGTGTTGAACTTCTTGACGCAAGACAGTCAAACCTAACAAGTATTTTAGAGTAGTTTGAACCTCCCTCGATTACTGATTGGCCGGATGGGTGAGGTACACGTCTTCGTAACAGCTTGAATCTACGTGGTGAACTATTTTTTTTTTTGTACGAAACTAGCCTTGCGACCTGACCTGATAAATTAATGTTCACCCATGTAACTTAATTCTGCCTAAGTTCTCTTGAGTCAGCTTACATGCAGTGGGTGTTTAGTGTAGTAGATTTTGTTGTTATTCTGGTTCTGGGCAGACTAGTGCCGGTATGTATTATTAGTCATGTAGTAACTCTGTAGTGTTATATATTATTGTATGTACCTAGATTTATTATGCCATATCACTCTATCACTGTCTAGCCCTAGACGCGCCGACATCACAACTCAGATGCCCCCTCAAGCTGCCGTATCTCCACCCCTAATTCAGAGGGCAGACACATTACCTCCCACCTCTAGGACTCAAGTCCGGATAACCGGTTTCCCTGAATCCCTTCACAAATACACCTTGCTCACACTCCAACAGCAAGTCAAGTAAAAAAAAAAGAAAGCCATTTACCTCCACTCCTATCTAACACGCTCACTTATGCCCGTTGGATGTCCAAGCCTATATACGCTTAGAGGTGTGTATCTCATTGTTTATACACTGAGTTGCATATATACCCAGGTGTGTACGTCTCATTGTATACACTGCAGTGTGTCTTTTAAAACACACTGAAAGAGGTATATCTCTCACTATATAAATACAATCTAGAATTTACATGATTCCCTTTATTAGGAATTAAAGTATCTCTACCGGTGATGGTGCAGCCTTAATGACCCTCGTGTATTTGATAGGCTTTAAACCCAATAAGCCAACCAATCAAGCAACTGGCTAGCAATTATCTGATCGTTAAGCCGCCCCACATCCTGAATTGGGGCTTATGAGGGGATGGGTTCGAGGAAAGCCGAGGGGAAGAAGACAAGGGGAAAGAAAGTAGAGGAAAAAAAGAAAGATAGGAAATATATTTTTTTTAACCAAACAAAATTGTGTATATCCGCAGTGTTTTGCTACCCAAGCCGTGCACGATGGTTGCGCAGTGAGAACAAAAGCTGGTTGTGTTCTCCCCTGCCATGTTCCGTCACACTGGATGGGTTTTGCATATCAGGTAATGAAATCTGTCAGCCTGAAATGAGAGACTTCAGCGGAGCATTGGAAATTTCGCTAAAAATTACACAGAAGGTTTCGTACTGGTACTGAGAATATTGTCAGACATTCCACTAAGGTTCAGCGTGGGATTGAGAATATCGTTAAACATTCCACTAAGGTTCAGCGTGGGATTGAGAATATCGTTAAACATTCCACTAAGGTTCAGCGTGGGATTGAGAATATCGTTAAACATTCCACTAAGGTTCAGCGTGGGATTGAGAATATCGTTAAACATTCCACTAAGGTTCAGCGTGGGATTGAGAATATCGTTAAACATTCCACTAAGGTTCAGCGTGGGATTGAGAATATCGTTAAACATTCCTCTAAGGTTCAGCGTGGGATTGAGAATATCGTTAAACATTCCACTAAGGTTCAGCGTGGGATTGAGAATATCGTTAAACATTCCACTAAGGTTCAGCGTGGGATTGAGAATATCGTTAAACATTCCACTAAGGTTCAGCGTGGGATTGAGAATATCGTTAAACATTCCACTAAGGTTCAGCGTGGGATTGAGAATATCGTTAAACATTCCACTAAGGTTCAGCGTGGGATTGAGAATATCGTTAAACATTCCTCTAAGGTTCAGCGTGGGATTGAGAATATCGTTAAACATTCCACTAAGGTTCAGCGTGGGATTGAGAATATCGTTAAACATTCCTCTAAGGTTCAGCGTGGGATTGAGAATATCGTTAAACATTCCACTAAGGTTCAGCGTGGGATTGAGAATATCGTTAAACATTCCACTAAGGTTCAGCGTGGGATTGAGAATATCGTTAAACATTCAACAAAGGTTCAGCGTGGGATTGAGAATATCGTTAAACATTCAACAAAGGTTCAGCGTGGGATTGAGAATATCATTAAACATTCCACTAACGTTCAGCGTGGGATTGAGAATATCGTTAAACATTCCACTAACGTTCAGCATGGGACTGAGATTATCGTTAAACATTTCATTAAGGTTTAGTATCAATTGGATGAATAAAATGGCAGGATACATTGTGTCTTCATCACAACCTCGTTTATTATTTACTCGTTCATTAAAACCTCATTTATTATATACTCGCTTATTATATACTCGTTTATTATAACTTTGTTTAATGTATACTCTTTTGTTTTAACCTCGTTTATTATATACTCGCTTATTATAGCCTCGTATAATAATTACTCGTTATTGTAACCTCGTTTATTATATACTCGTCATTTTAACCTAGTTTATATTCTCATTTATTATAACCTCGTTTATTGAAACCACGTTTACTACATACTTGTTTATTTTAACCTGGTTTATTGTATACTCGTTTATTGCATCCCCATTTATTGTATACTCGTTGTGGCATGCAAAAAATGTGTTACAATTTATTCGGCGTATGTTACATTCCCATATAGGCCACCTCCCAACCAGCGAACCGGTGGTAAGGGTTCAACGATCAATAGGGTACCTGTCGTTAAGTCAGTACCTTGGTTCATTGACCATTCACAGGCAAACTCACCAAAGATAAAGCAACGTGGCTCACTTGCGGTAAGCATTTGGCAGACTTGCTGGCTTGCTGGTTGAGTACGGTACAGTCTGGCTTCTACTTTGCTATCTGTCACCGTCATGTACACTTATTATTATTCCATCTTTACTTAGTGTACATATTTGTATATAGTGGATGAAAGCAAAAATATACATTAGAGTCTACTGCTGAGTTTGTTTGCTCCAAGTCCCATTATGACCAGGTCCCAGGCCATTCTTTACCTGTGTTCGTAATATGAAAGCTCTGTCCTGGAGCTGGAGCTGGAGCTGTAGCTGGAGCTAGAGCAGGTCTTGATATCAGTCAGATTGCATTGCTATTGCCTTTTGTATTGCCTGTCAGTCTTGCTACTGTGCGTGTATCCTGCAAGTCGTACTGTGCTATTGCTGCTAATTGTCTGCATTGCAAACGGTGTGTTACGTTGGGGTTAATGCCACCGACACGGGTCAGGCAGTTGGTGTCTGAATATTCTCGACTAAATCTGCCCAAACAATGTATATAGCGTTGCTGTCGAATTGCTCGTTCTATTGGCATAAGTATCAACGAACTCTCACTGCTGAGTAGCTTCGTGCAAAGTTGAGGGTTGAAGCAACTATGGTGCACCAAACTAAGTTATCTCCCGCTACAGAAGCTGTTAATCGCCGATCTCCGCTTAGGTTCCTTCGTAATGTGGGAGGGCTAACTCCAGAGCAGTCAGACTACCAGTCTCCTGAAGCAAGTGGTCACCGGGTTTGTCTCAAGGCGAGTCAGCTTCGTTGGTGCATGAGTTAGGTAAACTCAGTCTTGAAACAACCAGAGAGCAGCGAGCATTTGCTAGAGAGGAGTTTGAAAGGGAGGAGAGGAGGCAATTTAAGCAGTGTGGGTGACTACTTTAGTTGCAAAATCAGTGCCGTTAGTGCCTCGCTTTGTTGAGTTTGAGCCTGAGCAGTTTTTCGAGGCATTTGAAAATCAGGCTTGAGCACTGAGGTGGCCTGGGGAGCACTGGACAGCATTGGTGCATACAGTGTTGTGCGGCAAAGTGCCGGAGTTCACAGCTGTTTTAAATAATGAAGAATTTGCTTATTATCTTGTTAAAACAACAGTTCTTGGAACATATCAGTGTATTCCCGCCAAGTACAGGAAGAATTTCATATTGTGCAAGCATCAACTGGGTCACTTTCATGAAGACTTTGTAAGGCAGCAGTTAAAACACTTCACCAAAAGGTATGAGGCATTCCCAGTAGTTAAGGTGCTTGACAGAACTTATACATGCAGTAAAAGATCTCTGTACACTCTCTAGATCTGCGATTTCACCTGCTTTGAATGGAGATGTTAATGTACAGCAGTATTCCAGCCTAGAGAGAACAAGTGATTTGAAAAGGATCATCATTGGCTTGGCATCTCTCGTTTTGAACGTTCTCATTACTCATCCTATTCTTTTCTTTGCATGTGCAATCGTGGCACTGTTGTGATCCTTGAAAGTGAGATCCTCAGACATTACTACTCCCAGGTCCCTTACAATATTTTTCCACTCTATTGTATGGCCAGAGTCTGTATTATACTCTGTTCTAGTTATTATCTCCTCCAGTTTTCCATAATGGAGTAGTTGGAATTTGTACTCATTAAACATATTGTTTACCGTTGCCCACTGGAAAACTTTGTTTATATCTTCTTGGAGGTTAACTGCGTCCTCAGCAGATGACAGCCTCATGCAGATCCTAGTATCATCTGCAAAGGATGATATGTTGCTGTGATGTATATCTCTGTCTATGTCTGATATGAGGTAAATATTATACGGGATATTTGACTGTAGGTGTTTCTGAGGGATTCCCTATGAAAGATGCTGTGTTAATGCTGGGTAATAACATTCAAAATTCGTCAGAATGTCCAGAACCTATAGTGACTAATTCTTCTCCAATGTTGGCCATAACTTGGGCAAAATACCAATGGATGTCTGTCGAGAATGTTGACCCATCATTGGACGATTCATATCTAGGGCTAGACAATTTGTTTTACGAGGGAAAACTGACCAGGCCCTCGTAAATTTAGTGAAAAATTCCTGACCAAGCCTTCCTACTACAAGGTTACAAGATTGCCAGATATCTCTGTTTCCATGCCCTAGGGACTGTCCTTTCGGGAAGAACAGTGATGAGATTTTTCCTTAAACTTCGCTTTTCATGCAGCCATGGGTAAATCCCACTCAGATCACCCAATCAAATATAAAATTAAACTCAGCCTAGTGCTCTGCACAGAGACTGGTAAGGAGGTAGGGGGAAGCCCAAAATGAGACAGGCTGGTAGTTCCTAAGAAATTTAGGCCACAAATTTTGAACATAGCTCAAAATTCCTCGTCAGGAGGTCATTTAGGAATTACAAAACCTCTGTATAGAATATTGAAAGAATTTTACTGGGTAGAAATAAGAACATAAGAAAGAATGAACAGTGCAGCAGGCCTACTTGCCCATGTGAGGCAGGTCCATGTCAACACCCATTAAACCTGCACCACTTCATCCCATACCTGCAGATGGAGAACCGTTTGCAGAGATAATCATTGATTGTGTGAGACCATTTCCAAAATCCAAGTTAGGAAACCAGTATTCAATATCATGGATAAAGCTACTAGATAACCGGAAGCAGTCCCAATGTGCATCATAGACACTAAGCCATTCTTTATTAAAACCATAACTAAATTTATTTCTTATTTTGGTATTCCTAAGTATATTCAGAGTGGTCAGGGTACTAACTTTACAGCCAAAGCTTTTAGTGAAGCTTCAGCTAGGCTAGGTATAATTCATAAATTATCCACTGCCTATCATCCTCAGTCCCAAGGCGCCTTGGAAAGATTTCATCAGACGTTAAAAACCATGATGAGAACCTTTTGCATGCATTTTCCTACAGACTGGGATAAATAACTTCCTCTGTTGATGTTCGCAATGAGAGAAACTGTGCGCGAATCAAGAGGGTACAGTCCATTTGAGCTGATCTTCGGGCACAATGTACGAGGTCCTCTGTGAGTGCTCAAGGAAGGATGGATGGGAGAAGACACCTGCATACCCTTCTTCAAGGTTAAAAATGGTCTGTCAGTTGGCTAAAACTAACTTAAAATCTGCTCATAACACATTGAAGCTGAGGTATGACAGGAACATAATTTTAGCTCTATCAGTCCAGTAGACAAGGTGTTGGTGCAGGAATCTATACCTGGCCACACCTTAAAAGCTAGAGTTATGGGACCCATGCAAATTATAAGTAAAATCTTTGATGTAAATTATGTGGTAGCTCCCCATGATAAACCCTCGAAACGTAAAATTTACCACATAAATCAGATTAAAATATTTAATAGTTCACATAAAGTCACAGTAATGACTCTGTCCTCTGCCTCTGTAGACGACCATGAGTCCTTGCACACCATTCCAGAAATTCAAGTTAAGCTTCCTAATTCTGTCTTCCTCAATGACCTTAGCCCTTTAATGATGGGACTGTCTAAAAATCAAATAATAAGTCTAACTGCCCTCTTTCAAACTTACCCTGACATATTTTTGGATGTCCCGAGAAAGTGCACCATGGGATATCATGATGTACATGTCGAAAACACTAAGCCTATTAAACTCTCCCCCTACAGAACTAATCGTGAAAAAAAGAGGCTACTTCAGCAGGAGGTAGCATTTCTGTTAGAGCACGGACTAGTAGAGGAATCACCCAGTCCATGGGCTCCACCATGTATCCTTGTTAAGAAGTCTGATGGAAGTGTTCGAATGTGTACAGACAGACTACTGTGAGGAGAAAGAAATCATTATTCCAGATGCTTTCCATCTGCGACGTTTTGAAGATTTAGTGGACTATGTGGGTAAGGCTACTTTTGTTTCTAAACTAGACTTCCTTAAAGGTTACTATCAGGTACCTTAGGCAGATAAGGCGAAGGAAATCTCTGCCTTCATAATTCCAGGTCACTACCAATATACAGTGGCCCCATTTGGAATGCAGAACTCGCCAGTAACATTCCAGAAACTGATCCATCAGGCTATTAAAGGACCTGAAGGCACGGCATCTTATCTGGATGATATAGTAGTAGTTTCCAATACGTGGGACCAACATGTTTTCCACTTAAAACTCTCTTTGAGAAGTTTAAGAGTTTCAAGCTAACTGTTAATTTGTGAAAGTCATCCTTTGGCCAATCTACTATTACTTTTTGGGGCCATGAAGTAGGTAGTGGTAAAGTAGCTCCTAAATTTGCCAAAATTCTTGCAATTAAGAATTACCCAGTTCCTTATGATAGAAAATCCTACAGCATTTCTTAGGTTTCTACAGCCGACTCTGTAAGAACTTCGCAGATGTTGTAGCCCCCCTAACCTCACTTACCAGCCAGAAATAAAATTTCAATGGATACCAGAGTGCAAACAATCTTTTAACAAAGCCAAACAGCTTTGTTTAAAGATTGTTAAAAGATTGCAGTACTGCACCCATTCTCCTGTATCCCGATTTTTCAAAACCTTTTGTATTACGAGTTGATGCATGTTAGTCAGGGGTAGGGGTAGTACTCCTACAAAAATCTGGGGAAGAGTGGTTGCAGCCTGTCACTTACTTCTTTGCCAAGTATCAGCCTCACTGAAGGACTTATGCCACCACTGAGAAAGAAGCCTTAGCTCCAATACTTGCATTGGAACATTTCAAGGACTACATGGGGTAGTCATCCCAAGTGGTCACACTCTATAGGGATCACATTCCTCTGGTATACCTCAACACCATGATAAAACCACAAAACACATCTGATGAGATGGAGTCTCAGGCTGCAACCTTACATCAGGGTCTTACATATTGCCAGTTAGGAAAATAAGCCGGCCGTTTCCCTTTCCCGTGTTTAATTTAGGTTAGGATGTGTTAGGGACCATATGGGTGACATAGCTCTCCCCCCCCCTTTATAAATATGTTTGATGTTGGTGTTTTTTATTTTATAGTGAGGGGACATTCTGCTGCCATCCGCAGGCGTCTTCAACCAAAGTTAGCCCTACTATCTGCTGTCTCCCTCTAGGATAGAGTTTGACTTTAAGTTTCGAGAAAAGTTGAGCCCTATCTACTGAGTTGGATGGTTGAGAGAAAAGGCAGTTCCATTATTGTTCAGTGCCATAGTGGCATGCTACCCATGCAAGTGGAGGCCTAGTCCTGGCTATTAGAGCCCTTTTGGGGTGGGCGTGTGGCATGCAAAGAGTATGTTACAATTTATTTGGTGTATGTCACACTCCCGTATAGGCTGCCTCCCAACCAGCGAACCGGGTGCTAAGGGTTAAACAGTTGAAAGGGTGCCCGTCGTTAAATCAGTACCTTGGTTCATTGACCAATCACAGGCAAGCTGCCAAAGCTCAAGCAACGTGGTTCACCTGTGGTAAGCATTTGACAGACTTGCCTACCTGCTGGTTGAGTACGGTGCACTCTCTCTCTGACCTTTGCTTTCCTATCTGTCACAGTCAAATTCACTTATTATTATTCCATTTGTACATAGTGTACATATTTGTATATAGTGGGTGAAGGCAAAATATACATAGGAGTCTACTACTGTGTTTGTTTACTCCAGTTCCCATTACGACCAGGTTACAAGCCATTCTTTACGTGTGTTCATAATACTCGCTTATTGCAACCTCGTTTATTATATACTCGTTTATTGCAACCTCGTTTATGATATACTCGTTTATTGTAATCTCATTTATTGCACACTAATTTATTGTAACCTCGTTTATTATAACCGTTTATTATAGCCTCATATATTGTAACCTCGTTTATTTTAAACACGTTTATTATAACCTCGTT
>NC_091297.1:60607551-60697141 GCF_038502225.1 Cherax quadricarinatus
ATAGATATGGAAAGCAGGAAGTGGGAGGTGCATGTCAAAGCAGCAGAAGCTAGGATACAGAGTTTAGAAGAGGAATTGAAAAATCTGAAACAGCCTAAAGAACTAAAGACCATTTTGGGATTGACAACAGAGACTGCTACCTCAGCCACAAATAAGGGGACTGTAGGGAAAGAAGGGGCACAACTGCATGGAGATGCTCTATCAGAGGGGACTGTAGCAAATGAAAGAGCTAAGCTTTATGTGGAGGCCCTAACAGACAACAACAGAGCCCAAGGAAAGCCGAGAAGGGAAAATGACAGGCCACTGAGCCCAAGTACATTAGCCAGTGAAACTGATGAAAGGAAAGCTGCAGTGGAGGAAACCAAATTAAATGAGGGGATACACAGGGATATGCAGTGGGAGAATGAAAGGGTGAGGTCAGTCTTTGTGTATGGGCTCCAGGAAGTCGAAGGGGAAACATATGAAGCAAGAAAACAAGGGGAAAAAAAGCAATTGAAAGCATCATGAAAGCAATAGGAGAAGACGATATGACCCAGCTGGAAAATTTTCGGAGAATAGGGGGGTTTGTAAAAAAAAGAACCCGGCCAGTGAGAGTGACCTTCAAGGCAGAAGCGACTCGGACCAGGATCCTGCAGGAGAAAGCACGATTAAGGGACATGACGGCATACAGGAAGGTGTATCTCGACCGCGACAGAACACAAGAAGAAAGGAAGAAACTGAGAGAGATGGTACAAAGGCGAAAGGAGGAAAGAGAGGGGATGGAGAAGACAGACAGGAGATCCCAGACCCAGGAAGAAGATCAAATACAGCCTCCCTCACAACTTTCTATAGAAGCCTCCCAACCAGGTCAACCCTAGTGCAACCAAACACTCTAAATCAAAACACCCATGCCACATCCAATGCCCCCACCCACTACATTACAAACTTCACCCCCACAGCAACAACCCATAGTTCCTTACCAGGTCTCCCACTTCCCCAACCCCAATATACTTCCCAGACCACAGTCTTAGAAAAGAAGTTGAAGGTGTGGTATACAAATGCAGATGGAATAACAAACAAGTATGAGGAGTGGCACGAAAGAATCAAAGAGACATCCCCAGACATAATAGCACTCACAGAAACAAAACTCACCAGAATAATAACAGATTTAATCTTTCCATCCGGATATCAAATCCTCAGGAAAGACAGAGGGAGGAGAGGGGGAAGAGGAGTTGCACTGCTCATTAAAAACCAGTGGGGTTTTGAGAAAATGGAAGGAATGGATGGCATGGACGAAAGGGACTACTTAGTAGGAACAATCCAGTCTGAGGGACATAAGGTGATAATTGCAGTAATGTACAACCCACCACAGAACTGCAGGAGGCCAAGAGAAGAATACGATGAGAGCAACAGAGCAATGATCGACACACTAGCCGAGGTGGCCAGGAGAGCACACATGGGGGGAGCAAAGTTACTAGTTATGGGTGATTTCAATCACAAGGAGATTGACTGGGAAAACCTGGAGCCCCATGGGGGTCCCGAAACATGGAGAGCCAAGATGATGGATGTGGTACTGGAGAACCTCATGCATCAACATGTTAGAGACACTACCAGAGAGAGAGGAGAGGATGAACCAGCAAGGTTGGACCTTGTATTCACCATGAGTAGTTCGGACATCGAGGGTATCATGTATGAAAGGCCCCTGGGAGCTAGTGATCATGTGGTTCTGTGCTTCGACTACATAGTTGAGCTCCAAGTGGAGAGAGTAGCAGGAATAGGCTGGGAAAAACCAAACTACAAAAGGGGGAACTACTCAGGCATGAGGAACTTCCTTCAAGACATTCAGTGGGAGAGGGAACTGACAGGAAAACCAGTACAAGAAATGATGGACTATGTAGCAACAAAATGCAAGGAGGCAGAGGAAAGGTTTGTTCCTAAGGGAAACAGAAATAATGGGAAGAACAGAACGAGTCCTTGGTTCACCCAAAGGTGTAGGGAGGCAAAAACTAGGTGTACTAGAGAATGGAAAAGGTACAGAAGACAGAGAACTCAGGAAAATAAAGAAATAAGCCGAAGAGCCAGAAACGAATATGCACAGATAAGAAGGGAGGCTCAGAGACAATATGAAAATGACATAGCATCAAAAGTAAAGACTGACCCGAAGCTGTTGTACAGCCACATCAGGAGGAAAACAACAGTCAAGGACCAGGTAATCAGACTGAGGAAGGGTGATGGGGAATTCACAAGAAACGACCGAGAGGTATGTCAGGAGCTCAACACAAGATTTAAAGAGGTATTTACAGTGGAAACCAGTAGGACTCCAAGAAATCAGAACAGGGGGGCACACCAGCAAGTGCTGGATGAGGTACATATAACCAAGGAGGAGGTGAAGAAGCTGCTATGCGAACTTGACACCTCAAAGGCGGTCGGACCAGACAACATCTCTCCATGGGTCCTTAAAGAGGGAGCAGAGATATTGTGTGAGCCATTAACAAAGATCTTCAACACATCATTTGAAACTGGGCAACTCCCTGAGGTATGGAAAATGGCAAATGTAGTCCCAATTTTTAAAAAGGGAGACAGACATGAGGCACTAAACTACAGACCTGTATCACTAACGTGTATAGTATGCAAGGTCATGGAGAAGATCATCAGGAGGAGAGTGGTGGGGCACCTGGAAAGAAACAAGTGTATAATTGACAACCAGCACGGTTTCAGGGAAGGAAAATCCTGTGTCACAAACCTACTAGAGTTTTATGACAAGGTGACAGAAGTAAGACAAGAGAGAGAGGGGTGGATCGACTGCGTATTTTTGGACTGCAAGAAGGCCTTCGACACAGTTCCTCACAAGAGGTTACTGCAAAAGCTAGAGGACCAGGCACACGTAACAGGAAAGGCACTGCAATGGATCAGAGAATATCTGACAGGGAGGAAACAACGAGTCATGGTACGCGACGAGGTGTCAGAGTGGGCGCCTGTGACAAGCGGGGTTCCACAGGGGTCAGTCCTAGGACCTGTGCTGTTCTTGGTATACGTGAACGACATGACGGAAAGGATAGACTCAGAAGTGTCCTTGTTTGCAGATGATGTGAAGTTAATGAGAAGAATCGAATCGGACGAGGATCAGGCAGGACTACAAAGAGACCTGGACAGGCTACAAGCCTGGTCCAGCAACTGGCTCCTTGAATTTAACCCTGCCAAATGCAAAGTCATGAAGATTGGGGAAGGGCAAAGAAGACCGCAGACACAATATAGTTTAGATGGCCAAAGACTGCAAACCTCACTCAAGGAAAAAGATCTGGGGGTGAGTATAACACCGAGCATATCTCCTGAGGCGCACATCAATCAGATAACTGCTGCAGCATACGGGCGCCTGGCAAACCTACGGATAGCGTTCCGATACCTCAGTAAGGATTCGTTTAAGACTCTGTACACCATCTACGTCAGGCCCATACTCGAGTATGCAGCACCAGTTTGGAATCCACACCTAGCCAAGCACGTCAAGAAATTAGAGAAAGTGCAAAGGTTTGCAACAAGACTAGTCCCAGAGCTACGGGGATTGTCCTATGAAGAAAGGTTGAGGGAAATCGGCCTGACGACACTGGAGGCGAGGAGGGTCAGGGGAGACATGATAACGACATATAAAATACTGCGCGGAATAGACGAGGTGGACAAAGACGGGATGTTCCAGAGATGGGACACAGACACAAGAGGTCACAATTGGAAGTTGAAGACTCAGATGAATCAAAGGGATGTTAGGAAGTATTTCTTCAGTCATAGAGTAGTCAGGCCATGGAATAGCCTAGAAAGTGATGTAGTGGAGGCAGGAACCATACTTAGTTTTAAGGCGAGGTATGATAGAGCTCATGGGGCAGGGAGAGAGAGGACCTAGTAGCATTCAGCGAAGAGGCGGGGCCAGGAGCTGTGAATCGACCCCTGCAACCACAAATAGGTGAGTACAAATAGGTGAGTACACACACACACACTTCCATTCATTATAGAAGGCTTGCTGGAAGGGACGGTCCTTATGCATACTGATCACATTAACCCATACATTGTATACATTAGTTAGGAGACATTCTTCTTACCGTATGTATAATATCCGTGTCTACCGTGTATGGTATAATTATCAACCAATTTATTATTTATAGGATTGCCACTGAGGCATTTTTTACGACCACCGATTATTTTTAATGTTTAGTTTTTATTGCTGGTGGAGGGGGTTATTGTTATAGACTTATTGACAGAATTCTGACCCGATGACAAGAATTATAGAATTTTGAGGGGGCAAATTACTGACTGTTTCTCCATGATTACTATTATCACTGAAAATTATGCACATTTTTTTCCTTAACGACTGGATTGCATTTACATAATTTATTTTCGGGAAGGAAAACAGCTGAAGGAATAATCTTAACTGAAAGAAGGTAATGTTTGCTGGTGTTGGTGGTTACCTCATGGGGTGAAGACGCGAGTAATAATGTTTGCTGGTGTTGGTGGTTACCTCATGGGGTGAAGACGCGAGTAATAATGTTTGCTGGTGTTGGTTACCTCATGAGTGAAGACGCGAGTAATAATGTTTGCTGGTGTTGGTGGTTACCTCATGGGGTGAAGACGCGAGTAATAATGTTTGGTGGTGTTGGTGGTTACCTCATGGGGGAAGACGCGAGTAATAATGTTTGCTGGTGTTGGTGGTTACCTCATGGAGTGAAGACGCGAATAATAATGCTTGCTGGTGTTGGTGGTTACCTCATGGAGTGAAGACGCGAGTAATAATGTTTCCTGGTGTTGGTGGTTACCTAATGGAGTGAAGACGCGAGTAATAATGTTTGCTGGTGTTGGTGGTTACCTCATGGGGTGAAGACGCGAGTAATAACGTTTGCTGGTGTTAGTGCTTACCTCATGGGCTGAAGACGCGAGTAATAATCTTTGCTGGTGTTGGTGGTTACCTCATGGAGTGAAGACGCGAGTAAAAATGTTTGCTGGTGTTGGTGGTTACCTCATGGAGTGAAGACGCGAGTAATAATGTTTGCTGGTGTTAGTGGGTACCTCATGGGGGGAAGACGCAAGTAACAATGTTTGCTGGTGTTGGTGTTTACTGCATGGAGTGAAAACGCGAGTAATAATGTTTGCTGATGTTGGTGGGTACCTCATGGGGGAAAGACGCGAGTAATAATGTTTGCTGGTGTTGGTGGTTACCTCATGGGGTGAAGACGCTAGTAATAATGTTTGCTGGTGTTGGTGGTTACCTCATGGAGTGAATTCGCGAGTAATAATGCTTGCTTGTGATGTTGGGTACCTCATGGGGGGAGACGTGAGTAATAATGTTTGCTGGTGTTGGTGGGTACCTCATGGGGGTATTACGCGAGCAATAATGTTTGCTGGTGTTGGTGGTTACCTCATGGAGTGAAGAGGCGAGTAATAATGTTTGCTGGCGTTGGTGGTTACCTCATGGAGTGAAGACGCGAGTAATAATGTTTGCTGGTATTGGTGGTTACCTCATGGGGTGAAGACGCGAGTAATAATGTTTGCTGGTGTTATGCTTACCTCATGGGCTGAAGCCGCGAGTAATAATGTTTGCTGGTGTTGGTGGTTACCTCAAGGAGTGAAGAAGCGAGTAATAATGTTTTCTGGTGTTGGTGGTTACCTCATGGAGTGAAGACGCGAGTAATAATGTTTGCTGGTGTTGGTGGTTACCTCATGGAGTGAAGACGCGAGTAACAATGTTTGCTGGTGTTGGTGGTTACCTCATGGAGAGAAGACGCGAGTAACAATGTTTGCTGGTGTTGATGGTTACCTCATGGAGAGAAGACGCGAGTAATAATGTTTGCTGGTGTTGGTGGGTACGTCATGGGGGGAAGACGCGAGTAATAATGTTTGCTGGTGTTGGTGGTTACTTCATGGAGTGAATACGTGAGTAATAATGTTTGCTTGTGTTGGTGGGTACCTCATGGGGGGAGACGCGAGTAATAATGTTTGCTGGTGTTGATGGTTACCTCATGGGGGGAAGACGCGAGTAATAATGTTTGCTGGTGTTGGTGGTTACCTCATGGAGTGAAGACGCGAGTAATAATGTTTGCTGGTGATGGTGGTTACCTCATGGGGGGAAGACGCGAGTAATAATGTTTGCTGGTGTTGATGGTTACCTCATGGGGGGAAGACGCGAGTAATAATGTTTGCTGGTGTTGGTGGTTACCTCATGGAGTGAAGACGCGAGTAATAATGTTTGCTGGTGTTGGTGGGTACCTCATGGGGGGAATACGCGAGTAATAATGTTTGCTGGTGTTGGTGGTTACCTCATGGAGTGAAGACGCGAGTAATAATGTTTGCTGGTGTTGGTGGTTACCTCATGGAGTGAAGACGCGAGTAATAATGTTTGCTGGTGTTGGTGGGTACCTCATGGAGTGAAGACTCGAGTAATAATGTTTGCTGGTGTTAATGGGTACCTCCTGGAGTGAAGACGCGAGTAATAATGTTTGCTGGTGTTGGTGGTTACCTCATGGAGTGAAGACGAGAGTAATAATGTTTGCTGGTGTTGGTGGTTACCTCATGGGCTGAAGACGCGAGTAATAATGTTTGCTGGTGTTCGTGGGTACCTCATAAAGGGAGACGAGAGTAATAATGTTTGCTGGTGTTGGTGGTTACCTCATGGAGTGAAGACGCGAGTAATAATGTTTGCTGGTGTTGGTGGGTACCTCATGGAGTGAAGACGCGAGTAATAATGTTTGCTGGTGTTAGTGGGTACCTCATGGAGTGAAGACGCGAGTAATAATGTTTGCTGGTGTTGGTGGGTACCTCATGGAGTGAAGACGCGAGTAATAATGTTTGCTGGTGTTGGTGGGTACCTCATGTGGGGATTACGCGGGCAATAATGTTTGCTGGTGTTGGTGGTTACCTCATGGGGTGAAGACGCGAGTAATACTGTTTGCTGGTGTTGGTGGTTACCTCATGGGGTGAAGACGCGAGTAATAATGTTTGCTGGTGTTGGTGGTTACCTCAAGGAGTGAATTCGCGAGTAATAATGTTTGCTTGTGATGTTGGGTACCTCATGGGGGGAGACGCGAGCAATAATGTTTGCTGGTGTTGGTGGTTACCTCATGGAGTGAAGAGGCGAGTAATAATGTTTGCTGGCGTTGGTGGTTACCTCATGGAGTGAAGATGCGAGTAATAATGTTTGCTGGTATTGGTAGTTACCTCATGGGGTGAAGACGCGAGTAATAATGTTTGCTGGTGTTATGCTTACCTCATGGGCTGAAGACGCGAGTAATAATGTTTGCTGGTGTTGGTGGTTACCTCATGGAGTGAAGAAGCGAGTAATAATGTTTGCTGGTATTGGTGGTTACCTCATGGAGTGAAGACGCGAGTAACAATGTTTGCTGGTGTTGGTGGGTACGTCATTGGGGGAAGACGCGAGTAATAATGTTTGCTGGTGTTGGTGGTTACCTCATGGAGTGAAGACGCGAGTAATAATGTTTGCTTGTGATGGTGGGTACCTCATGGGGGGAGACGCGAGTAATAATGTTTGCTGGAGTTGGTGGTTACCTCATGGAGTGAAGACGCGAGTAATAATGTTTGCTGGTGTTGGTGGGTACCTCATGGAGTGAAGACGCGAGTAATAATGTTTGCTGGTGTTGGTGCGTACCTCATGGAGTGAAGACGCGAGTAATAATGTTTGCTGGTGTTGGTGTGTACCTCATGGAGTGAAGACGCGAGTAATAATGTTTGCTGGTGTTGGTGGGTACCTCATGGAGTGAAGAAGCGGATGTCAGGGTCAACGTGGTAGTGCGTCATGGCGGGAGTGGCAGCACTTCATGGCGGGAGTGGTAGCACTTCATGACGGGACTGGTAGCACTTCATGACGGGACTGGTAGCACTTCATGGTGGGAGTGGTAGCACTTCATGGCGGGAGTGGTAGCACTTCATGGCGGGAGTGGTAGCGCTTCATGGCGGGACTAGTAGCACTTCATGGTGGGAGAGGTAGCAATTCATGGTGGGAGTGGTAGCACTTCATGGTGGAAGAGGTAGCAATTCATGGTGGGAGAGGAAGCACTTCATGGTGGGAGAGGTAGCACTTCATGGCGGGAGAGGTAGCACTTCATGGTGGGAGAGGTAGCACTTCATGGCGGGAGAGGTAGCACTTCATGGCGGGAGAGGTAGCAATTCATGGTGGGAGTGGTAGCACTTCATGGTGGGAGTGGTAGCACTTCATGGCGGGAGAGATAGCACTTCATGGCGGGAGAGGTAGCACTTCATGGTGGGAGTGGTAGCACTTCATGGTGGGAGAGGTAGCAATTCATGGTGGGAGTGGTAGCACTTCATGGTGGGAGTGGTAGCACTTCATGGTGGGAGAGGTAGCACTTCATGGTGGGAGTGGTAGCACTTCATGGTAGGAGAGGTAGCACTTCCTGGTGGGAGTGGTAGCACTTCATGGTGGGAGTGGTAGCACTTCATGGTGGGACTGGTAGCACTTCATGGTGGGAGTGGTAGCACTTCATGGTGGGAGTGGTAGCACTTCATAGTGGGAGAGGTAGCACTTCATGGCGGGAGAGGTAGCGCTTCATGGTGGGAGTGGTAGCACTTCATGGCGGGAGTGGTAGCGCTTCATGGTGGGAGTGGTAGCGCTTCATGGTGGGAGTGGTAGCACTTCATGGTGGGAGTGGTAGCACTTCATGGTGGGAGTGGTAGCGCTTCATGGTGGGAGTGGTAGCGCTTCATGGTGGGAGTGGTAGCGCTTCATGGTGGGACTGGTAGCACTTCATGGTGGGAGTGGTAGCGCTTCATGGCGGGAGTGGTAGCGCTTCATGGTGGGAGTGGTAGCACTTCATGGCGGGAGTGGTAGCACTTCATGGTGGGAGTGGTAGCGCTTCATGGCGGGAGTGGTAGCACTTCATGGCGGGAGTGGTAGCGCTTCATGGCGGGAGTGGTAGCACTTCATGACAAGAGTGGTAGCACTTCATGGTGGGAGAGGTAGCACTTCATGGTGGGAGTGGTAGCGCTTCATGGTGGGAGTGGTAGCGCTTCATGGTGGGAGTGGTAGCACTTCATGGCGGGAGTGGTAGCGCTTCATGGCGGGAGTGGCAGCGCTTCATGGTGGGAGTGGTAGCGCTTCATGGTGGGAGTGGTAGCACTTCATGGTGGGAGTGTTAGCACTTCATGGTGGGAGAGGTAGCACTTCATGGTGGGAGTGGTAGCGCTTCATGGTGGGAGTGTTAGCACTTCATGGTGGGAGAGGTAGCACTTCATGGTGGGAGTGTTAGCACTTCATGGTGGGAGAGGTAGCACTTCATGGTGGGAGTGTTAGCACTTCATGGTGGGAGAGGTAGCACTTCATGGTGGGAGTGGTAGCACTTCATGGTGGGAGTGTTAGCACTTCATGGCGGGAGTGGTAGCGCTTCATGGCGGGAGTGGTAGCGCTTCAAGGTGGGAGTGGTAGCACTTCATGGTGGGAGAGGTAGCACTTCATGGTGGGAGTGGTAGCGCTTCATGGCGGGAGAGGTAGCACTTCATGGCGGGACTGGTAGCACTTCATGGCGGGAGTGGTAGCACTTCATGGCGGGAGTGGTAGCACTTCATGGCGGGAGTGGTAGCACTTCATGGCGGGAGAGGTAGCGCTTCATGGTGGGACTGGTAGCACTTCATGGTGGGAGTGGTAGCGCTTCATGGCGGGAGTGGTAGCGCTTCATGGTGGGAGTGGTAGCACTTCATGGCGGGAGTGGTAGCACTTCATGGTGGGAGTGGTAGCGCTTCATGGCGGGAGTGGTAGCACTTCATGGCGGGAGTGGTAGCGCTTCATGGCGGGAGTGGTAGCACTTCATGACAAGAGTGGTAGCACTTCATGGTGGGAGAGGTAGCACTTCATGGTGGGAGTGGTAGCGCTTCATGGTGGGAGTGGTAGCGCTTCATGGTGGGAGTGGTAGCACTTCATGGCGGGAGTGGTAGCGCTTCATGGCGGGAGTGGTAGCGCTTCATGGTGGGAGTGGTAGCACTTCATGGCGGGAGTGGTAGCACTTCATGGTGGGAGTGGTAGCGCTTCATGGCGGGAGTGGTAGCACTTCATGGCGGGAGTGGTAGCGCTTCATGGCGGGAGTGGTAGCACTTCATGACAAGAGTGGTAGCACTTCATGGTGGGAGAGGTAGCACTTCATGGTGGGAGTGGTAGCGCTTCATGGTGGGAGTGGTAGCACTTCATGGCGGGAGTGGTAGCGCTTCATGGCGGGAGTGGCAGCGCTTCATGGTGGGAGTGGTAGCGCTTCATGGTGGGAGTGGTAGCACTTCATGGTGGGAGTGTTAGCACTTCATGGTGGGAGAGGTAGCACTTCATGGTGGGAGTGGTAGCGCTTCATGGTGGGAGTGTTAGCACTTCATGGTGGGAGAGGTAGCACTTCATGGTGGGAGTGTTAGCACTTCATGGTGGGAGAGGTAGCACTTCATGGTGGGAGTGTTAGCACTTCATGGTGGGAGAGGTAGCACTTCATGGTGGGAGTGGTAGCACTTCATGGTGGGAGTGTTAGCACTTCATGGCGGGAGTGGTAGCGCTTCATGGCGGGAGTGGTAGCGCTTCTAGGTGGGAGAGGTAGCACTTCATGGCGGGACTGGTAGCACTTCATGGCGGGAGAGGTAGCACTTAATGGCGGGAGTGGTAGCATTTCATGGTGGGAGAGGTAGCACTTCATGGTGGGAGTGGTAGCGCTTCATGGCGGGAGAGGTAGCACTTCATGGCGGGACTGGTAGCACTTCATGGCGGGAGTGGTAGCACTTCATGGCGGGAGTGGTAGCACTTCATAGCGGGAGTGGTAGCACTTCATGGTGGGAGTGGTAGTGCTTCTTGGCGGGAGTGGTAGTGCTTCATGGCGGGAGAGGTAGCACTTCATGGTGGGAGAGGTAGCACTTCATGGCGGGAGTGGTAGCACTTCATGGCGGGAGTGGTAGTGCTTCATGGCGGGAGTTGTAGTGCTTCATGGCGGGAGTGGTAGCACTTCATGGTGGGAGTGGTAGCACTTCATGGCGGGAGTGGTAGTGCTTCATGGCGGGAGAGGTAGCACTTCATGGTGGGAGAGGTAGCACTTCATGGCGGGAGTGGTAGTGCTTCATGGCGGGAGTGGTAGCACTTCATGGCGGGAGTGGTAGCACTTCATGGCGGGAGTGGTAGCGCTTCATGGCGGGAGTGGTAGCACTTCATGGCGGGAGTGGTATCACTTCATGGCGGGAGTGGTACCACTTCATGGCGGGAGTGATAGCACTTCATGGCGGGAGTGGTAGTGCTTCATGGCGGGAGTGGTAGTGCTTCATGGTGGGAGTGTTAGCGCTTCATGGCGGGAGTGGTAGCACTTCATGGCGGGAGTGGTATCACTTCATGGCGGGAGTGGTAGCACTTCATGGCGGGAGTGGTAGCACTTCATGGCGGGAGTGATAGTGCTTCATGGCGGGAGTGGTAGCACTTCATGGGGGGAGTGGTAGCACTTCATTGCGGGAGTGGTAGCACTTCATGGCGGGAGTGGTATCACTTCATGGCGGGAGTGGTAGCACTTCATGGCGGGAGTGGTAGCACTTCATGGCGGGAGTGGTAGCACTTCATGGCGGGAGTGGTAGCACTTCATGGCGGGAGAGGTAGCACTTCATGGCGGGAGTGGTAGCACTTCATGGCGGGAGTGGTATCACTTCTTGGCGGGAGTGGTAGCACTTCATGGCGGGAGTGGTAGCACTTCATGGCGGGAGTGGTAGTGCTTCATGGCGGGAGAGGTAGCACTTCATGGCGGGAGTGGTAGCACTTCATGGCGGGAGTGGTAGTGCTTCATGGCGGGAGTGGTATCACTTCATGGCGGGAGTGGTAGCACTTCATGGCGGGAGTGGTAGCACTTCATGGCGGGAGTGGTAGCACTTCATGGCGGGAGTGGTAGCACTTCATGGCGGGAGTGATAGCACTTCATGGTGGGAGTGGTAGCACTTCATGGCGGGAGTGGTAGTACTTCATGGCGGGAGTGGTAGCACTTCATGGCGGGAGTGGTAGTGCTTCATGGCGGGAGTGGTAGCACTTCATGGCGGGAGTGGTAGCACTTCATGACGGGAGTGGTAGCGCTTCATGGCGGGAGTGGTAGCACTTCATGGTGGGAGTGGTAGCACTTCATGGTGGGAGTGGTAGCACTTCATGGCGGGAGTGGTAGCACTTCATGGCGGGAGTGGTAGCACTTCATGGCGGGAGTGGTAGCACTTCATGGCGGGAGAGGTAGCACTTCATGGCGGGACTGGTAGCACTTCATGGCGGGAGTGGTAGCACTTCATGGCGGGAGTGGTAGCGCTTCATGGCGGGAGTGGTAGCACTTCATGGCGGGAGTGGTAGCACTTCATGGCGGGAGTGGTAGCACTTCATGGCGGGAGTGGTAGCGCTTCATGGCGGGAGTGGTAGTGCTTCATGGCGGGAGTGGTAGTGCTTCATGGCGGGAGTGGTAGTGCTTCATGGCGGGAGTGGTAGCGCTTCATGGCGGGAGTGGTAGCGCTTCATGGCGGGAGTGGTAGCACTTCATGGCGGGAGTGGTAGCGCTTCATGGCGGGAGTGGTAGCACTTCATGGCGGGAGTGGTAGCGCTTCATGGCGGGAGTGGTAGCACTTCATGGCGGGAGTGGTAGCGCTTCATGGCGGGAGTGGTAGCACTTCATGGCGGGAGTGGTAGCGCTTCATGGCGGGAGTGGTAGCGCTTCATGGCTGGAGTGGTAGTGCTTCATGGCGGGAGAGGTAGCACTTCATGGCGGGAGTGGTAGCACTTCATGGCGGGACTGGTAGCACTTCATGGCGGGAGTGGTAGCACTTCATGGCGGGAGTGGTAGCACTTCATGGCGGGAGTGGTAGCGCTTCATGGCGGGAGTGGTAGCACTTCATGGCGGGAGTGGTAGTGCTTCATGGCGGGAGTGGTAGCACTTCATGGCGGGAGTGGTAGTGCTTCATGGCGGTAGTGGTAGCACTTCATGGCGGGAGTGGTAGCACTTCATGGCGGGAGTGGTAGCACTTCATGGCGGGAGTGATAGTGCTTCATGGCGGGACTGGTAGCACTTCATGGCGGGAGTGGTAGTGCTTCATGGCGGGAGTGGTAGTGCTTCATGGCGGGAGAGGTAGTGCTTCATGGCGGGAGTGGTAGTGCTTCATGACGGGAGTGGTAGTGCTTCATGGCGGGAGTGGTAGTGCTTCATGGCGGGAGTGGTAGTGCTTCATGGCGGGAGAGGTAGCACTTCATGGCGGGACTGGTAGCACTTCATGGCGGGAGTGGTAGCGCTTCATGGCGGGAGAGGTAGCACTTCATGGCGGGAGTGGTAGCACTTCATGGCGGGAGAGGTAGCGCTTCATGGCGGGAGTGGTAGCGCTTCATGACGGGAGTGGTAGCACTTCATGGCGGGAGAGGTAGCACTTCATGGCGGGAGTGGTAGTGCTTCATGGCGGGAGAGGTAGCACTTCATGGCGGGAGTGGTAGCACTTCATGGCGGGAGAGGTAGCGCTTCATGGCGGGAGTGGTAGCGCTTCATGACGGGAGTGGTAGCACTTCATGGCGGGAGTGGTAACACTTCATGGCGGGAGAGGTAGCGCTTCATGGCGGGAGTGGTAGCGCTTCATGACGGGAGTGGTAGCACTTCATGGCGGGAGAGGTAGCACTTCATGGCGGGAGTGGTAGCGCTTCATGGCGGGACTGGCAGCGCTTCATGGCGGGAAAGGTAGCACTTCATGGTGGGAGTGGTAGCGCTTCATGGCGGGAGTGGTAGCATTTCATGGCGGGAGAGGTAGCGCTTCATGGCAGGAGTAGTAGCGCTTCATGGCGGTAGTAGCGCTTCTTGGCAGGAGTGGTAGCGCTTCATGGTGGGAGTGGTAGCGCTTCATGGCGGGAGAGGTAGCGCTTCATGGTGGGAGTGGTAGTGCTTCATGGTGGGAGTGGTAGCGCTTCATGGTGGGAGTGGTAGCACTTCATGGTGGGAGTGGTAGCGCTTCATGGCGGGAGTGGTAGCACTTCATGGTGGGAGTGGTAGTGCTTCATGGTGGGAGTGGTAGCACTTCATGGTGGGAGTGGTAGCGCTTCATGGTGGGAGTGGTAGCGCTTCATGGTGGGAGAGGTAGCACTTCATGGCGGGAGTGGTAGCACTTCATGGCGGGAGAGGTAGCGCTTCATGGCGGGAGTGGTAGCGCTTCATGACGGGAGTGGTAGCACTTCATGGCGGGAGTGGTAACACTTCATGGCGGGAGAGGTAGCGCTTCATGGCGGGAGTGGTAGCGCTTCATGACGGGAGTGGTAGCACTTCATGGCGGGAGAGGTAGCACTTCATGGCGGGAGTGGTAGCACTTCATGGTGGGAGTGGTAGCGCTTCATGGCGGGAGTGGTAGCATTTCATGGCGGGAGAGGTAGCGCTTCATGGCAGGAGTAGTAGCGCTTCATGGCGGTAGTAGCGCTTCTTGGCAGGAGTGGTAGCGCTTCATGGTGGGACTGGTAGCGCTTCATGGCGGGAGAGGTAGCGCTTCATGGTGGGAGTGGTAGCACTTCATGGTGGGAGTGGTAGTGCTTCATGGTGGGAGTGGTAGCGCTTCATGGTGGGAGTGGTAGCGCTTCATGGTGGGAGTGGTAGCGCTTCATGGCGGGAGTGGTAGCACTTCATGGTGGGAGTGGTAGTGCTTCATGGTGGGAGTGGTAGCACTTCATGGTGGGAGTGGTAGCGCTTCATGGTGGGAGTGGTAGCGCTTCATGGTGGGAGTGGTAGCGCTTCATGGTGGGAGTGGTAGCGCTTCATGGCGGGAGTGGTAGCGCTTCATGGCGGGAGTGGTAGTGCTTCATGTTGGGAGTGGTAGTGCTTCTTGGCGGGAGTGGTAGCACTTCATGGCGGGAGTGGTAGTGCTTCATGGTGGGAGTGGTAGTGCTTCATGGTGAGAGTGGTAGTGCTTCATGGTGGGAGTGGTAGTGCTTCATGGTGGGAGTGGTAGTGCTTCATGGCGGGAGTGGTAGTGCTTCATGGTGGGAGTGGTAGTGCTTCATGGCGGGAGTGGTAGCACTTCATGGCGGGAGTGGTAGTGCTTCATGTTGGGAGTGGTAGTGCTTCATGGTGGGAGTGGTATTGCTTCATGGTGGGAGTGGTAGTGCTTCATGTTGGGAGTGGTAGTGCTTCATGGCGGGAGTGGTAGTGCTTCATGGTGGGAGCGGTAGTGCTTCATGGTGGGAGTGGTAGTGCTTCATGGTGGGAGTGGTAGTGCTTCATGGCGGGAGAGGTAACACTTCATGGCGGGAGTGGTAGTGCTTCATGTTGGGAGTGGTAGTGCTTCATGTTGGGAGTGGTAGTGCTTCATGGCGGGAGTGGTAGTGCTTCATGTTGGGAGTGGTAGTGCTTCATGGCGGGAGTGGTAGTGCTTCATGGTGGGAGTGGTAGTGCTTCATGGTGGGAGTGGTAGTGCTTCATGGTGGGAGTGGTAGTGCTTCATGGCGGGAGAGGTAGCACTTCATGGCGGGAGTGGTAGTGCTTCATGGTGGGAGTGGTAGTGCTTCATGGTGGGAGTGGTAGTGCTTCATGGCGGGAGAGGTAGTGCTTCATGGCGGGAGTGGTAGTGCTTCATGGTGGGAGTGGTAGTGCTTCATGGTGGGAGTGGTAGTGCTTCATGGCGGGAGTGGTAGTGCTTCATGGCGGGAGTGGTAGTGCTTCATGGTGGGAGTGGTAGTGCTTCATGGTGGGAGTGGTAGTGCTTCATGTTGGGAGTGGTAGTGCTTCATGGTGGGAGTGGTAGTGCTTCATGGTGGGAGTGGTAGCACTTCATGGTGGGACTGGTAGTGCTTCATGGCGGGAGTGGTAGTGGTTCATGGTGGGAGTTGTAGTGCTTCATGGTGGGAGTGGTAGTGCTTCATGGCAGGAGTAATAGTGCTTCATGGCGGGAGTGGTAGTGTTTCTTGGCGGGAGTGGTAGTGCTTCATTGCAGGAGTGGTAGTGCTTCATGGTGGGAGTGGTAGTGCTTCATGGTGGGAGTGGTATTGCTTCATGGTGGGAGTGGTTGTGCTTCATGGTGGGAGTGGTAGTGCTTCATGGTGGGAGTGGTAGTGCTTCATGGTGGGAGTGGTAGTGCTTCATGGTGGGAGTGGTATTGCTTTATGGTGGGAGTGGTAGTGCTTCATGGCGGGAGTGGTAGTGCTTCATGACGGGAGTGGTAGTGGTAATGGTAGTGGGTGGTTAATGATAAACGTCTTCGGAGACTTCTTACTTTATTGTTAAGTCGTGGTGGGTACACAGGCTTATGTGTTGTGCCCATGGCCTGGGAGGGCCATGTCCACGAGAGAGCTACTAGGCCTTGTGTCTTCCTGCTAGGCTGCTGTGTGAGTGAGAGAGTGTGGGACCTGGTTCCCACAGACTTGGACAGGCCCAGAGGGCAGCACCTGAGTGGCGCCAAATATAAACTAAGCTGGCAGACAGCATGCGCTGTCTGTGCAGACAGTACAGGCTGTTTACATATGCTCTGCCACCTACCTCGCGTCGTCCCGACGCGACAATACTGGTGGTAAAAAAAAAAACTCGGTCTCTCTCTCTCGTAGGAACAGGGCACAGAATACAAAATAAAAACATGTATATACATATGGACATGGAAAAAAAAAACTTCCTACAGGGAGGGAAGAAAAAAACATGTGGGGTGTGCTAAACATCGTCGAAGGGCATCACTGCACGCGTTCCTGCATCTGGACAGATACTGCAACACAGAAGACATCACTGTGGCTGAGCTGTGATGTAACAGGGTACGGTCTCCTCTGGAACGGTGAAGCAGTCATCGTAGGAGTCGCTGCAGGTTTTCACTCAACCTGGGGCACGACATGCTGGTGTCCTCGAGTGAGGCATCGACAAAACTCTGCAACTGGGCAGGACTTCTGGCAAGCAACTCAGGAGGACACTTCTCGACTGGTACTGTCGCTGAGCTGTCACTGCTGGCGAGCGTGGAGCGAGTCGTGGCAGAGACGACTGGGCAAAACATCTGGGAGTCGCAACATCATACACCAGACTGCAGTGAGTGAGCTAGCAGTCAAAGTGACATCATCTTTGTGCAGGCTGCTCCCTGAAGCTTGTGACACGAGGCTGACACAGCGCCTGCTGACAGGGCTAACTGTGGCTTGACAAATGTCATTCTCTCGGCAGTTGGAGTTATAGCAGATGTTAGTCTAAGCATTCCCAGACTTGTTTCTCTACATATAACTGCACTCTGAAGGTCTGGAGGTGAAGTGAAACAAATCTCGATTAGGAATCGTAGCAGGTACGATTCTGCAGAACATCTATGAGCGACGAGCACAAAAGCTTTCTGTACAAGAGGCCTCGGGCTCAGAGCTGACTGATAACAGCTGTCAAATGCACTGGTCACACGGGTGACTTAGCATAGTGGTGCTACTCAGGTCTGGCTTAGACCTCACTGGACACACAGAAACTACACACACCTGCGGTACATGCGGTACAACATGGCTTAAACTAGCAAATGATGCTTTTCTGTGCACAAAACTGACACTAAGCTATATACTAAGATGTGAGAACACTGACTGAGAGGAATTAATTAACACATGACATATATCTTCTCTCAGTCTTCTCGACAATACTGAAATAATTTCTAGAACACTCGATGTGACATCATGTGATGTCAGGCGTGATGTCGCGAGGTGACGTCAGCAGCACTGTGACGTCAGCAGACATCTCGAGGTGACGTCAGGCAGACGTCGTGACGTCATGAAGTCAGGGAGCATCGTCAGTGACGTCAATGTGATGCGGGCAGCAGACCACAGCATGTGGCCTGGGACATCTGCTTGGTAACTCACGTGGCTTGTAGATCCACGTGACATCGCCCACACCCCACGTGGTGTCGTGATCTACGTGGCATGCTGATCCACGTGGCTTCGAGTGGCCTCGGGCACTCGGATACACAGCTATGGCAATGAATTCACACGAAAAACAGCAGAAAACACAGCAGAGGGAGTGAGTACATAGTGGTGGAGTGTGGTGGTGGTTTCTCTACAAACATGTGGAGAAACTTACACTGGACGCAGAAATCACCACAAAACTCACCTCTGGCTTGCTGAATCAGCTGTGCTGAGCCGAACAACAACAGCAACATACAAGTGACGCTGAACACGTGATTTGAGAAACAGTGTGGGACGCTGTAGCGTGGGGTCACTGGGACGTCACTTACAATTCTCGAAGAAATTCGGCAAATTTCGGCTAGATCCTGCTTGTACCTGTGTCTGGATGCTCAAACGTGCAGACACGACATCAGGATAACTCGCTGAGAGATGGATGCATCTTGCATGGAGTGATGAAGTGAAGATGACTTCATTCCTTCCTTCCTCTCTCCAGGCAAACACAAGTGCTGCGACCACCGCTTCCCACCAATGTTTAATGGGTTTATTGGTGATGCTGCAAGCGGGGTGGTTAATGATAAACGTCTTCGGAGGCTTCTTACTTTATTGTTAAGTCGTGGTGGGTACACAGGCTTGTGTGTTGTGCCCATGGCCCGGGAGGGCCATGCCCACGAGAGAGCTACTAGGCCTTGTGTCTTCCTGCTAGGCCGCTGTGTGAGTGAGAGAGTGTGGGACCAGCTTCCCACAGACTTGGACAGGCCCAGAGGGCAGCACCTGAGTGGCGCCAAATATAAACTAAGCTGGCAGACAGCATGGGTTGTCTGTGCAGACAGTACAAGCTGTCTACAGTAAATCATTTTAGTCATTCTTCTCTGTATGTTCTCTAATGAGTCTATATCCATCCTGTAGTAAGGGGACCAAAACTGAGTAATGTATAGAGCTGTAAAATAACTTTTGGACTTCTGTTACTTATACTTCTTGAGATAAATCCAAGTAATCTGTTGGCCTTGTTGCACACACTAAGGCACTGCTGTCTTGGCTTTAGATTTCTGCTTACCATGACTCCCAAGTCTTTTTCACATTCTGTATGAACAAGCTCTACTTCACATAGATTATAGCTTCGAGGGTTATTTTCAATACCAAGGGCTAGTACCTTACACTTATCGACACTGAACTTCATTTGCCATTTTTTCAGACCAAGATATTAATTTGTCCAAATCCTCCTGGAGTTCATTGCTATCCTCCTCAGAGTGAATTATACGGCCTATCTTTGTATCATCAGCAAACTTACTCATGTCACTCGTAATCCCATCATCAAGGTCATTAGTTTAAATTATGAACAAGAGAGGGCCTAAAACTAATCCCTGTGAAACGCCACTAGTGACTAATCCCCATTCAGATTTCACTCCATTAATGGTAACTCTCTGCTTTCTATTGGTAAGCCATGCCTCTATCCATGCTAGAACTTTACCTCCTATACCATGAGCTGCCACTTTTCTTAAGAGTCTCTTGTGAGGTACTCTATCGAAGGCTTTACTAAAATCCAAATAAACAATATCATATTCCTTATCACTGTCAACTGCCTCAAATGTTCTATTGAAAAACGTCAGTAAGTTTGTCAGGCAGGAACGACGTCTCGTGAATCCATGCTGAGATTCATTTATCAAGTTATGCTCTTCAAGGTGACTTCTAATAATGTTAGCTATAATTGATTCTAATAACTTGCCCACTGTAGATGTCAGGCTTATTGGACGGCAATTTGAAGGGACGGACTTATCCCCTGATTTGAATATAGGAACCACATTAGCCATCTTCCACAACTCTGGCACAACACCGGTAAGGATGGACGCATTAAACATACTCGTTAATGGCTGACTAAGCTCCATCTTGCATTCCTTAAGTGGCCTGGAAAACAGCTCATCGGGTCCCGGGGACTTATATTGCTTCAGATTGTCTATCTGATTAATAACCATGTCCCTCGTGACAGTAATATTAGTTAATTTAAATTCATCAAGAACTAAATAATTGTTAATTACTGGAATCTCATTTACATCTTCCTGTGTAAAAACTGACAAAAAATAGTCATTAAATAAGGAATACATTTCCAGTTCGTTATCCGTCAGCTGTCCATTCCCAATTTTCAGAGGACCTACTTTTTCCTTCACCTTCGTTCTATACACTTGAAAGAACCCCTTTGGATTAGTCTGATTCTTAACAACTCTAATTTCATAGTCACGTTTAGCCTTTCTAATCCCCTTTTTTACTTCTCTTTTAAGCTGAACATATTGGTAAGTAAGGTTAACCTCTCCTCTTCTGATGCGCCTATAAATTCCCCTTTTCTCCCCTAATAGATGTTTTAGCCTACTGTTAACCCATTTGGGATCGTTATTATTAGACCTGATTTCTCTCTGGGGAATGTATATACTCTGAGCACGGTGTACATTATTAAGAAAAAATCATATGAGCAGATCCCTTCATAATCATAAGTATGATCATTGCCAATAGAATCATTAGCTAGATAACCCCAGTCAAGATTAGACAGGCGTTCCCTAAGTCCATTATAATCGGCAGAACGGAAATCAGGGATTTTTACTGTATTATCATTATTCTTGCATTCCCAATTAATGCTAAAAGTGATGGATTTGTGATCACTTGCGCCAACCTCTTCAGTGATCTCCAGATTATTTACAAGTGTTTCCTTATTTGACAAGACTAGGTCTAGCAAATTATTACCCCTAGTAGAGTCTGTTACACACTGCTTTAGAAAACAGTCCAGAAGCGTTTCCATAAAGTCACTGGACTCTAGATTACCGGTCAAAGAATTCCAGTCAATTTGACTAAAGTTAAAGTCCCCTACTATCACTATGTTATTGTGTCTAGAAGCCCTAAAAATTTTGTCCCAAAGAAGTCTCCCTCTATCGTGACCCAAACCAGGATGTCGGTATATTACACTTGGAATTAGTTTTTCTTGACCCTCTACAAACTCTACCCAAACAGATTCTGTTACTGTTCCATCTATTTTTATACCTGTTTTAATGCAACAATTAATATTTTATCGAACGTATAATGCAACTCCTCCCCCACTTCCCATTACATCTATCCACATGGAACATCTTAAACCCTTGAATATTACACTCAGCAATCATATCCTGACTCTTTAAATCATACCAGGTTCCAGTTAATGCAATGATATCAAAGTTCCCAGCACATGCTACCAAACATAGTTCATTAATTTTATTTCTTGCACTTCGACTGTTAGCATAAAATACCATCCTATGTTTTTTCTTCTGCACATTTTTCCTATTCATCTTTGTTTTTACACAGTTTCTGAAATTATCATTACCCAGAGTCACTCCATGACAGTTACTATTAAGATTCTTAATATCAGAGCATAAGTCAATATATCCATACTCATTATTTATCATTTCTAAACCCATGCCTCTAACTAATCCTAGCTTAAAGTCCTAACAACCCCCTCAACTGAGCTAGCAAGAAAACTCACACCTGCCCTGGATAAGTGAACCCCATCCCTGGCATACATGTCATTCTGGCTATAGAAGTTGTTCCAGTTGTCAATGAATGGTACTGCATTATCCTTACAGTGTTTATCCAGCCAAAAATTAATACCAATTGCTCTGGACAACCATTCATTACCAACACCTCTTTTTGGCAAAATGCCACATATAACAGGGCGCCCCCCCTTCTTCCTAATTATGTGTATAGCTGTCCTGAACTTTCTAACTAAATCCTCACTTCTTCGGTTGCCTACATCATTGCCTCCAGCACTGAGTCAAATAATAGGATTGATCCCATTACGGTTCATGATGTTGTCAAGCCGGCTAACAATGTCCTCCATCCCAGCCAAAGGAAAGCAAACCCTCTGTCTCCTACTCCTGTCCTTCAAGCAGAACGCCCTATCCATGTATCTAATCTGGTTATCCCCAACAACAACAATATTCTTACCTTCCTTGGTGTCGTTCGTCGTGACGTTCCCAGTAGTCGACTCACATTCGTCGGGTAGCACGGATAATGCATTAGATGTTTCCACAGCAGTCTCTTTCTTCTTCATCGTTTCTGTCTTTCCATTCTTCTTGATCGTCAACTTCGTTCCATGCTGTCCAGCCACTGACCACATTCCCTTCCTGACCTGAGGACTCAAAACAGGAGGACTACTACGAATCCTCTTGTTTTCCTCAGTCAATCGCCGTATCTCCATCTTCGCTACTCTCAATTCTTCCTTAAGCTGCTGGTAAAGTTGCTCCACGTAGGGCATCTTGGGTCACTCCACGGAGAGCACACAAGACACTTCTTCACAGAGTTAAGTACAAGTCACCACTGGAGGTAGATCATGGTAATGAATATGATATTGTTCATATGGACTTCAGTAAGGCTTTTGACAGGGTCCCACATCAGAGACTATTGAGGAAAATTAAGGCACATGGAATATGAGGAGAAATTTTTTCCTGGATAGAGGCATGGCTGACAAATAGGCAGCAGAGAGTTTGTATAAATGGGGAGAAATCAGAGTGGGGAAGCGTCACGAGCAGTGTCCACAGGGGTCAGTGTTGGGCCCCTTGTTGTTCACAATCTACATAAACGACATTGATGAGGGCATAAAGAGCGACATAAGCAAGTTTGCCGATGACACCAAAATAGGCCGTCGAATTCATTCTGACGAAGACATTAGAGCACTCCAGGAAGATTTGAATAGACTGATGCAGTGGTCGGAGAAGTGGCAGATGCAGTTTAATATAGACAAATGCAAAGCTCTAAATGTTGGACAGGAAAGTAATCATGCCACATATAAACTAAATAATGTCGATCTTAATATTACGGTTTGGGAAAAAGATTTAGGAGTCCTGGTTAGCAGTAATCTGAAACCAAGACAACAGTGCATAAGTGTCCGCAATAAAGCTAACAGTATCCTTGGTTTCATATCAAGATGCATAAATAATAGGAGTCCTCAGGTTGTTCAACTCTATATATCCTTGGTTAGACCTCATTTAGATTATGCTGCACAGTTTTGGTCACCGTATTATAGAATGGATATAAATGCTCTGAAAAACGTACAAAGGAGGATGACAAAGTTGATCCCATGTATCAGAAATCTTCCCTGTGAGGATAGACTGAGGGCCCTGAATCTGCACTCTCTAGAAAGGCGTAGAATTAGGGGGGATATGATTGAGGTGTATAAATGGAAGACAGGAATAAGTAAAGGGGGTGTAAATAACGTTTTGAAAATGTCTAGCCTGGACAGGACTCGCAGCAATGGTTTCAAGATGGAAAAATTCATATTCAGGAAGGATGTAGGAAAGCACTGATTTGGTAATAGAGTCGTGGATGAGTGGAACAAACTCCCAAGTACAGTTATACAGGCTAAAACGTTATGTAGTTTGAAAAATAGGTAAGATAAATACATGAGTGGGTGTGGGTGGGTGTGAGTTGGGCCTGACTAGCTTGTGCTGCTGGGTCTGGTGCAGTGCTCCATCCTTGAGTGGAGGTGACCAGACTGGGTGGGTCATTGGGAAAATCCAGGGGGTGAATAATTGGGCTAATCCGGGGGAGGTGGGTCATTGGGTTTGTCCTGTGGGGGGATATGGACCTGCTCAGCATGGGTCAGTAGGCTTGTTGCAGTGTTCCTTCTTTCTTATGTTACTATGTTCTTATTCTATGTTATGCTTATCATTCTATATTATGCTTCTTACTTTATGTTATGCTTGTTTCTCTATTTTATGAGTGTTACTCTATGTTATGCTTGTTGCTCTTATGATATGATTCTTAGCATATGTTATACTTATTACTCTATGTTATGCCTGTCACTGTATGTTATGCATGTTACTCTTTGTTATGCTTGTTGCTCTATGCTATGCTTGTTACTGTATGTTATGCTTATTATTCTATGTAATGCTTGATACTCAAAGTTATGCTTACTCCTCTTTGTTAAGCTTGTTACTGTATGTTATGTTTATTATTCCATGTTATGTTTGTTTCTCTATGATATGATTGTTACTTTATGATATGCTTGTTACTCATCCTATTCTATGTTATACTTGTTACCCTATGATATGCTTGTTACCCATTTTATGCTTGATACTAAATGTTACGCTTGTTAGTCTATGTTATGCTTGTTACTCTATGTTACGCTTGTTACTGTATGTTATGCTTGTTTCCCTATGTTATGCATGTTACTCTGTTATGCTTGTTCCCTATGTTGTGCTTGTTACTCAGTGTTATTCTTGTTTCTGCATGTTATACTTTGTACTGTATGTTATGCTTGTTACCGTATGTTATGCTTGTTACCCTATATTATGGTTGCTACCCTATGTTATGCTTGTTACTCAATGTTATGCTTCTTACTCTATGTTATGCTTGTTACTCAATATTATGCTTGTTGCTCAAAGCTATGCTTGTTACTCTATGTTATGTTTGTTACTATATGTTTTATTTGTTACTCATGTTATGTCTGTTACTCTATGTTATGCTTGTTACTCTGTATTTTCCTTGTTGCTCTATGTTATGTTTGTTACTCTATGTTATGTTTGTTACTCTATGTTATGTTTGTTACTCTATGTTATGCTTGTTAACCTATGTTATGCTTGATGCTCTAAGTTATGCTTGTTACTGCATGTGATGCTTGTTACTCTTTGTTATGCTTTTCACTCTATGGTACGCTTGTTACTCTATGCTATGCTTGTGACTCTATGCTATGTTTGCTACCCTATGTTATGCTTGTTACTCTATGATATACCTGTTACCCTATGTTATGCTTGTTACTCTATGTTATGCTTGTTACTCTGTGTTAAGCTTGTTACTCTATGTTTAACTTGTTTCTCAATGTTGTTCTATGTTATGCTTGTCACTCTATGTTCTGCCTGCTAATCTATGTTATGTTTGGTACTCTATATTATGCTTGTTACTCTATGTTTTGCTCTTTTCTCAATGTTATGCTTGTTACTCTACGTTATTCTTGTTTCTGCATGTTATACTTTGTACTGTATGTTATGCTTGTTACCCTATATTATGCTTGTTACTCTATGTTATTCTAGTTACCCCATGTTATGATTGTTATCTTATGTTGTGGTTGTTACTGTTTGTTATGCTTGTTACTCTATGCTATGCTTGTTCCTCTATATCGTGCTCGTTACTCAATGTTATGCTTGTTACTCCATGTTATGCTTCATACTGTATATTATGCTTGATACTCTATATTATGCTTGTTGCTCTATATTATACTTGTTACTCTGTTATGCTTGTCACTCTAATTTATGCTTGTTACTCAATATAATGCTTGGCACTCTATGTTATGCTTGTTACTGTATGTTATGCTTGTTACTCTATGTTATGTTTCTGTATTTATGTTATGCTTGTCACTCTATGTCATGCTTGTTACAATATGTTATTGTTACTCTATGTTATGCCTCCTACTGTATGTT
This sequence comes from Cherax quadricarinatus, assembly GCF_038502225.1. NCBI lineage: Eukaryota > Metazoa > Arthropoda > Malacostraca > Decapoda > Parastacidae > Cherax > Cherax quadricarinatus. The sequence continues at coordinate 60,632,797 of NC_091297.1, forward strand.
ATGCATGTTACTCTATGTTATTCTCGTTACTCAATGTTGTTTCTTACTCTATCTTATTCTTCTTACTGTATGTCATGCTCGATACTCTCTGTTGTGCTTGTTACTCTATGTTATGCTTGTTACTCTATCTTATTCTTGTCACTATGTCACGCTTCTTACTCTATATTATGCTTATTACTCTATGATATGCTTGCTACTCTGTGTTATGCTTCTCACTCTATACTAAGCTTGTTACTCAAGGTTATGCTTGTTAATCTATGTAATGCTTGTTAGACTATGTTATGCTTGTCACTCTAATCAATGCTTCTTACTCTATGTTATGCTTGTTATTCTATGGTATGCTTGCAACTCTATTTTACGCTTTTCAGTCTATGTTATGCTTGTTACTCTACGTTATGCTCGTTGCTTTATGTTATGGTTGTTACTCTATGTTATGCTTCTTACTCTATGTTATAATTGTTACTCTGTGTTATGCTTTTTACGCTATGTTAGGCTTTTTACTCTATGCTATGCTTGTTACTCTGTCATGGTTATTACTCAATGTTATACTTGTTACTTTATGCTATGCTTGTTACTCTTCCTTATGCTTGTTACTCAATTATGCTTGTTACTCTATGTTTTGCTTGTTACTCTATGCTATGCTTATTACTCTATGTTATGCTTGTTACTCTGTGTTTTGCTTCTTTCTGTATGTTATGCTTGTTACTCTATGTTATGCATATTCTTCTATGTTATGCTTGTTACTCTATGTTATGCTTGTTACTCTATGTTATACTTCTTACTCTATGCTATGCTTGTTACTCTATGTTATGCTTGTTACTCTGTGTTTTGCTTCTTTCTGTATGTTATGCTTGTTACTCTATGTTATGCATATTCTTCTATGTTATGCTTGTTACTCTATGTTGTGCTTGTTACTCTATGCTATGTTTGTTACTCAATGTTATGCTTGTTACTCTATGTTATGCCTGTTACTCAATGTTATGTTTTGTTCTCTATGTTATACTTGTTACTCTATATTATGCTTGTCACTCTATGTTATGCTTCTTACTTTATGTTATGCTGGCTACTCTATGTTATGGTTGTTACTCAATGCTGTGCTTGTTACTCTATGTTATGATTGCTACTGTATGTTATACTTGTTACTCTACGTTATGTCTGTTAGTCAATGTTATGCTTGTTACTCTATGTTATGGTTGTTAGTGTATGATATGCTTGTTACTCTTCGTTATGCTTGTTGCTCTATGTTATGCTTGTTATTGTATATTATGCTTGTTATTCTAAATTATGCTTCTCACTCTATGTTATGCTTCTTACTTTATGTTATGCTTGTTACTCAATGTTATGATCGTTACTCGGTGCTATGCATGTTACTCTATGATATGAGTGTTCGTGTATGTTATACTTGTTACTCAACGTTATGTCAGTTAGTCTAGGGTATGCTTGTTATTCTATGTTTTGCTTGTTACTCTATGTTATGCTTTTACTCTAAGCAATGCTTTTCATTCTATGCTATGCTTGTTACTCTATGTAATGCCTTTTACTCTATGCTACGCTTGTTACTCTATGTTAGGCTTATTACACTATGTTATGCTTGTTTACTCTAAGTTATGGTTGTTACTCTATGTTATGCTTGTAGTCTATTTTATGCTTGTTACTCTATGTTATGCTTGTTACCCTATGTTATGCTTGTTACCCTATGTTATGCTTGTTGCCCTATGTTATTCTTGATACTATATGTTACGCTTGTTAGTCTATGTTATGCTTGTTATTGTATGTTATGCTTGTTACCCTTTGTTATGCTTGTTACTCTATGTTATGCTTGTTAACCTATAATATTGTTGTTAACCTATCTTATGCATGTTTCTCTTTACTATGCTTCTTACTCTGTGTTAGGCTTGTTACTCTATGTTAAGCTTGTTACTCAGTGTTACGCTTGTTGCTCTATATTATGGTTGTTACTCCATGTTATTCTTCTGACTGTATGTTATGTTTGTTACTCTATGTTATGCTTGTTACTCTGTGTTATATTTGTTACTCTATGTTATGCTTGTTACTCTATGTTATGCTTGCCTCTCTATCTTATGCCTGTTACTCTATGTTATGCTTGTTACTTTATGTTATGCTTATTAATCTATTTGATGCTTTAAACTCAATGTTATGCTTGTTACTTTATGAGATGCTTGTCGCTCTCTAATGCTTCTTGCTCTACGTTATGCTTGTTACTTTTTATTTTGCTTGTTACTCTATGTTAAGTTTGTTACTCCACGTTATGCTTGTTACCCTATGTTATGCTTGTTCGTCTATGTTATGCTTGTTACTGTATATGATGCTAGTTACTCAATGTTATGCTTGTTACTCTATGTTATGCTTGTTACTCTGCGGTATGCGTGTGACTATATGGTATGCTTGTTACTCTATGTTGTGCTTGTTACTCTATGCTATACTTGTTACCCAATATAATGCTTCTTACTCTATGTTATGCTTGTTACTATATGTTATGCTTGTTTCTCTCTGTTATAACTGTTACTCTATGTTATGCTTCTTACTCCATGTTATGCGTGTTACTCTGTGTTATGATTGCTACTATATGTTATGCTTGTTACTCTATGTTATGCATGTTCTTCTATGTTATGCTTATTACTCTATTCTACGCTTGTTATTCTATGTTATGTTACTTACTGTATGTTTTACTTATTGCTCTACGTTTTATCTGTTACTCTATGTTCTGCTTATTACTCTATATAGTGCTTGTTACTCTATATTATGCTTGTTATTCTATGTTATGCTTGATACCCCATGTTATGCTTGTTACTCTATATTATGCTTGTCATTCTATGTTGTGCTTCTTACTCTTTTTATACTTGTTACTCTATGTTATACTTGTTACTTTATGCTATGGTTGTTATTCTATGATATGCTTGTTACTCTGTTATACTTGTTACTCTATGCTATGCTTCTTAATGTATGTTATGCTTATTACTCTGTGTTATGCTTGTTACTCTATGTTATGCTTCTTAGTCTATGTTATGATTTTTACTCTATTTTTTCTTCTTACTCTATCTTATGCTTGTTAATCTATGTTATGCATGTTCCTCTGTGTTATGCTTGTTATTCTATGTTCTGCTAGTCACTCTCTTATGCTTCTTACTCTATGATATGCTTGCTACTCTATGTTATGCTCGTTACTTTATCCTACGCTTGTTACTTTATGTTATGCTCGTTACTTTATCCTACGCTTGTTACTTTATGTTATGCTTGTTACTCCATAGTATGCTTGTTACTCTATGTTATGCTTGTCACTTTATGTTATGCTTCTTACTTTATGTTATGTTTGTTACTCTTTGTTGTGCTTGTTACTCTATGTTATGCTTCTTACTCTATATTTTCCTTGTTACTGCAAGTTATGCTTGTTACTGTATGTTTTGTTTGTTGTTCAATGTTATGCATGTTACTTTATGTTATGCTTGTTACTCTTTGTTATGCTTGTTACTCTTTGTTATGCTTGTTACTCTTTGTTATGCTTGTTACTCTTTGTTATGCTTGCTACTCTATGGTGTGTTTGTTACTATGTGTTATGCTTGTTACTCTCTGTTTTGCTTGTTACACTATGTTATGCTTCTTTCTCTATGTTATGCTAGTTGCTCTACATTATGGTTGTTACTCTATGTTATGCTTCACACTCTATGTTATTATTCTTACTCTATGTAATGCTTTTTATTCTATGTTATGTCTGTTACCCAAATTTATGCTTTTTGCTATATGTTATGCTTTTTACTTTACGCTGTGATTGTTACTCTATGTTATGTCTGTTACTCTACGTTATGCTTGTTACTCTATGTTCTGCTTGTTCCTCTATGTTATGCTTGTTACCCTATTTTATGCTTGTTACTCTATGCTATTCTTGTTACCCTATTTTATGCTTGTTACTCTGTTATGTTTGTGGCTCTATGATATGCTTGTTACACTATGTTCTGCTCGTTGCTCTATGTTATGCTTGTTACTATATGTGATGCATGTTACTCTTTGTTATTCTTGCTATTCTATATTATGCTTGTTACTCTATGTTATCCTTGTTACTCTATGCTATTCTTGTTACCCTATGTTATGCTTGCTACTCTATGTTATGCTTGTTACTCTGTGTTATGCTTGTTACTCTGTTTTATGCTTGTTACTATAAAATATGTTTGGTACTCTTTGTTTTGCTTGTTACTCTATTTTATGCTTGTTACTCTATGCTATATATTGTTAGTCTATGTTATGCTTATTACTCTTTGTTATGCTTTTTACTCCAAGTTATGTTTGTTTTTCAATGTTATGCTTGTTACTCTATTATGCTTGTTACTATTGCTACTCTATGTTATGCTTTTTACCCTATGATATGGTAGTTACTCTATGTTATATTTGTTACCCTGTGTTATACTTGATACAATATGTTACGCTTGTTAGTCTATGTTATGCTTGTTACCCTGTGTTGTGATTGTTACTCAATGTTATGCTTGTTTTCCTATGTTATGCTTGTTACTCTGTTACGCTAGTTACCCTATGTTATGCTTGTTATCCTATAATATGGTTGTTACCCTATCTTATGATTGTTACTATATGTGATGCCTGTAGCTCTCTTATGCTTCCAACTCTATGTTATGCTTGTTACTCTATCTTATGTTTATTACTGTATGTTTTGCTATTTACTCTATGTTACGTCTGTTACTGTATGTTATGCTTGTTACTATGTATTTTGCTTGTTACTCTATGTTATGTTTATTACTCTATGTTATGCTTGTTACCCTATGTTATACTTGGTTATCTAAGTTATGACTGTTACTGTATGTGATGCTTGTCACTCTATGTTATGCTTGTTACTCTATGGTATGCGTGTGAGTCTATGCTATGCTTGTTACTCTATGTTATTCTTGTTACTCTAAGCTATACTTGTTATCCTATGTAATGCTTGTTACTCTATGTTATGCTTGTTACTCTGTGATATGCTTACTATATGTTATGCTTGTTTCTCTATTTTATAATTGTTACTCTGTGTTATGCTTCTTACTCTATGTTATGCTTTTTACTCTATGTTATGGTTGTTACTCTATGTTTTGCTTCTTACTTTTTGTTATGTTTGGTACTCTATGTTATGCTTGTAACTCTCTTATGCTTCTTACTCTGTATTATGCTTGTTACTCTATGTTATGCTTATTACTCTTTTCTGTGCTTGTTACTCTATGTTATGTTTGTTACTGTATGTTATACCTACTGCTCTATGATTTGTCTGTTACTCTGTGCTTTGTCTGTTCTGCTTGTTACTCTATATAGTGCTTGTTACTCTATATTATGCTTGTTACACTATGTTATGCTTGTTACCCTATTTTACGCTTGCTGCTCTGTTTTGCTTGTTACTCTATATTATGCTTGTTACTCTTTTTTATGTTTGTTTCTCTATGTTATACTTGTTACACTGTGCTATGCTTGTCACTCTCTGCTATGCTTGTTAGTCTGTCATATTGTTACTCTATGCTATGCTTGTTACTATATGTTATGCTTATTACTCTGTGTTATACCTGTTTCTCTAAGTTATGCTTATTGCTCTATGTTCTTCTTTTCACTCTCTTATGCTTCTTACTCCATGTTATGCTTGTCATTCTGTTATGCTTCTTACTCTATGTTATGCTTGCTATTCTGTGTTATGCTTGTCACTCTATGTTATAGTTGTACTTTATGTTATGTTTGTTACTCTATATTATGCTTGTTGCTCTATGTTATGCTTGTTACTCTGTTATGCTTCTTACTTTATGTTATGCTTGCTCCTCCCTTAAGTCAATGTGACCTGACCTGACTAGGTTGGATGCATTGGCTTAAGCCGGTAGGAGACTTGGACCTGCCTCGCATGGGCCAGTAGGCCTTCTGCAGTGTTCCTTCGTTCTTATGTTCTTATGTTCTTATGTTCTTATGTTATGCTTGTTTCTCTATGTTATGCTTCTTTCTCTATATTTTGCTTGTTACTCCAAGTTATGATTGTTACTCTGTTATGCTTTTTACTCTATGTTATGCTTGTAACTCTATGTCATGCTTGTTACTCTATGCTATGCTTGTTACTCTGTATTATGTTTGTTACTGTTTGTTTTACATGTTCTATACACAAATCACCCGCACATACAAGGGAGGAGCTTACGACGACATTTCGGTCAGACTTGGACCATTTACAAAGTCACACTAACCAGAAGTAACGAACGAACGAACGATAGTACAGGTAAGATCCCAAATGGGATGAGCCGGGAAGACGGGACAGACGAAGAATAGTGCTGGAGAGGAGTGTTCTTAGTCATAGAAATAGAGCCAGGGCTTAACCCAGCAGCGAAGGCGATCGTGGGAATGATATTGAGAAGAGAAATTCAGGCTCTTGTATTGGGACTCTGGTGGGGTGAGTGGGAAGGACGGGACAGGCAAAGAGCGCTTGAGAGGAGTGTAGAATTGAGCCATGTCTTAACACTAAAGCTAAGGCGAAAGCGGGTCAGAGAATGGTACCTGTCAGAGAATCCAAGGTTATTTGTAAATAGGGTTAGGAGGAGGGTCATACAAGGAATAGAAAAGGTTGTGTTGGTTTGTGGGTATGCGAATGTCTTCGTCAAGGAGAGAGGTCCAGTAGTCGTGTCGTGTCTCAAGTTTGTCTATATGTCTTTCACTGAGCGTCTTCCAGCACAGATTCAGCGCAGGGATGTCTAATTGGGCATAGAGAGACTCGCTTGTGGCGAAGTCTTCCCATCTGACTTCAAGCACCCAGCACAGCGCCTTGTTCTGGACACGCTGCAGTTTAAGTTCGTTTTAGCTGCAAGAGAGAGGGCTAGAGGAGAGTAAGTTATCAGAGGACGTATTAGGGATTTGTAGAGGTGTCGTTTGATGCGTTGGGAGGCATGTTTCAGCTTGTAGAGGCCCGCAAGGGCCTTACTGGCTATTGCATGTCTTGAGTGAATGTGTCCCTGTAAGCGAAGAAGGTTGTCAAGATTAACGCCAAGGACAGTGACAGATTGTGTGGTGAGGATGTAAGTGCGGGTGTCAGCTGTTCTGAGTTCGACAGGTAATGGAGGATCACGTTTCCTGTAGTTAAAATATGTAATGCTGGATTTAGCTGCATTGGTTTTGATCTTCCATTTTTGTTCCCAGATGGCTATCCTGTCAACCTCATTTTGTGTTTTGTGTGTGAGTGTATCTATATTGGCATGAGTGATAAGTTGTGTAATGTCATCTGCATAGGCTAGTGTGATGGAGTTTTGGTATACAGGTGTTGGAATGTCGTTAGTGTATAAAATGTAGAGGGTAGGGGAGAGGACAGATCCCTGGGGTACTCCAGCCTTTAGTGTGAAGCAGTCAGAGTAACAGCCTTGGATCTGTGTGTTCTGAAGCCAAACTGGCCATCAGAAAGTAGAGAGTTGTGTTCTGGTGTCTGCTAAGGCGATGGTTTATGAGTTTTTCAAAGAGTTTTCCTAAAGTTTCGAGGAGGCTGATAGGGCGAAGCTTCTAGGATTAGAGTGGTCTTTTTTGGGGTTAGGAAGGAGGATAGCAGTAGCAGCTTTGAAGAGGGAAGGGAAGTATCCAGAGGCAAGGGAGGCATTGAGGAGGTTTGTGTAGGCAGTAATGATAGAGTCAGGAAGGTGCTTTAGGATAATATAGTTTAGGCCAGAGGCACCAGGAGCCTTGGGAGGAAGGTATCTGAGGAGAGTTTTAATGTCTGTGTTGGTGAAAGGAGTGCCGAACTCATGGGAGGAGGTGAGAGAGTATAGATGTATGTGGCTATCTGGCGTTGCTTCTTGTGTGTGTGCAGTGTTCCAGAGTTATATGTTCTGAATGTGTTGAATAACGTCAGGATGAGGTGGGTGAGGGTGGGAGGTGTTCTCCCAGATGTGTTTGAAGATGTTGGTAGTAGCCTGTGGGTCTGAGACGTGTGTGTTGTTGTGGGTGATGTGTTTGAATTTGTTGGTGGGAGTTGTGCCTCTGATTTTTTTGATAAAGTTCCAGAAGGCTTTAGTGTTTATAATACGCTGTTTGTCTGCTTGTTGTATGAGTTGTTACCAGTGATTGTTGTGGTCTTGGTGTAGTCTGTGTAGAATGTTGTTTCTAAGGTAAGTGAGATCTAATTGGACTTGATTAAATCTATGTGTGTTGTAGAGGAAGTGGTTGCGGTAGCAGATAATTAGTCTTCTTGTTCTGAGTGGTTTGAAGGAATAACGAGTGGTGTGAGTTTTCTTTGGTATTGCGGTGTTGGCTGCTTGTGTAATGGTGTCCTGGATGAGATCAAGTTGAGTATCGATGTCAGAGATCGGTTTGTTGTTGTAATCATAGGTGAGGTTGATATTGTCTATGTGTTGTTTGAAAGCATCCCAGTCAGCGTTCTTGCAGGAGAAGGAAGGTGTGGTTGGAATGAGGATAGGGTTGGAGGAGATGTGTAAGATGACTGGGATGTGATCAGAGCATGTAATAGGGCCAGGTGAGATGTAGTGTTGAAATAGAGAGCAGGCTTGGTTTGCCAGAATGATGTCTGGTTTGCCTTGGCCCATGTGGTTGTAGAAGGTGTTGAAGTCTAGGCCGAGATGAATTAGGTGTTTATGATTTGTGAAGTTGAGTAATTGGTGACCAAGTTGGTTGTTACTGGTGTGATGAGAGGCGGTGTGTTTGGCATTCATGTCAGCTAGTAGGTACGTTGGTGTTTTGGTGCAATTGAAGACTAAGGAGACGTCGTGTATGTTGAGAATAGTGTTTAGGCGAGCATAGGTGGTGAAAAAAGATGAAGGGGCCAAGGTGGGTGTGTATTCTGACTGCAAGACAGTGTTGGTGAATAAAAGGGATTGGGAGAAATTCGTGTTTTATGTTGGATTTGACAAGGATGGCAACCCCATCATTGGGATCATAGGGGGACTGAAGTGCAGTATAACCATAATGGCAGATACGTTGAGATTAAGACACATGTGCAACATCTGGGTATCTTTATTGTAGACGTTTCGCCATCCAGTGGCTTTATCAATACAAATTCTAGGACATAACTTGAAGACAGTAGAACTATGTACAGAAGATGAGATACGTTGAGGGGCTTTGAGGCAGGTACTGTTTAGCAAAACAATATCTGGCCTCTCTGCTTCAAGCAGCTTGGCTAGTAGGTGTCTAATTGTATAGTAAGAACATACGTTGAACTGAATCACTTTAAACATGATTTATTGGTTTCGTCAAAGCAAAGTTAATGTCTGGGGAGGAGTTTGGATTAAAGCCCATGATAGTGGTGCCATCAATGGATGTGTGTTTGTAGGTGTTACGGACTCGTTTCCTCTAGGGGGAGGAAGAGATGGATCTGTTTTTTATGTTCTTTGGTCTGTCTGTCAGAAGTTGGGGCAGGTTTAGGTTTGAGTGGATTTTGTGTGGAGGAGGTGGAGTTGGACCTGGATGAAGTTTTGGTTATGGTGGAGGAGTGGGCGAAGGTAGATGCAGAGTAAGTGGAAGCTTTGGTAGGGGATGAGGAAGTGGAAGCTATGGTAAGGGATGAGGAAGTGGAAGCTTTGGTTGGGGATGAGGAAGTGGGTATGGAGGTGGGGGAAGGGGTGGTCATAGCAGCAGCAGTAGGGGTGTTGGTGGGAGGGGTAGAAGTAGTGCAGAGGGGTAGGGGAGGATGAGAGCTGGTGGGTGTAGGAAGTGGGGGGGTGGGAGAGAGGGAGGAGGTAGAGGTTGTAGGGGGCTTAGAAGAGAAGCAGGAAGGAGGGATAATTAAAGAGGGAAGATTGTTAGCAGACTAGATTAGGTTAAGGACATGTGAGTAGTCTGACTGGTAAGCTTGAGAGATTACCATCCCAGAGTGGGCAGCAGTCCTGCCTATATATAGCCGTCCTGCTCCACCAGAAGTGGCATAATAAGCATAACATAGAGTAACAAGAATAACATAGGGTAACAAGCACAACATAGAGTAACAAGCATAATATAGAGTAACAAGCATAATATACAGTAACAAGCAAAACATAGAGAAACAGACAAAAACATAGAGTAAAAAGTATAACATTCAGTAACAAGCATAACATAGAGTAACAAGTATTGAGTAGAGTAAAAAGCATAACATAGAGTAACAAGCATAACATAGAGTAACAAGCATAGCATAGAGTAACAAGCATAACATAGAGTAACAAGCATAACATAGAGTAACAAGCATAGCATAGAGTAACAAGCATAACATAGAGTAACAAGCATAACATAGAGTAACAAGCATAACATAGAGTAACAAGCATAACATAGAGTAACAAGCATAACATAGAGTAACAAGCATAGCATAGAGTAACAAGCATAACATAGAGTAACAAGCATAACATAGAGTAACAAGCATAACATAGAGTAACAAGCATAACATGGACTACCAAGCATAACATAGAGTAACAAGCATAACATAGAGTAACAAGCATAACATAGAGTAACAAGCATAGCATAGAGTAACAAGCATAACATAGAGTAACAAGCATAACATAGAGTAACAAGCATAACATAGAGTAACAAGCATAACATAGAGAAACAAGCATAACATAGAGTAACAAGCATAGCATAGAGTAACAAGCATAACATAGAGTAACAAGCAAAATATAGAGTAAGAAGCATAACATAGAGAAACAAGCATAACATAGTGACAAGCATAACATAGAGTAGCAACCATAACAGAGTAACAAGCATAACATAGAGTAAGAAGCATAACAGAGTGACAAGCATAACATAGAGTAACAAGCATAACATAGAGTAACAAGCATAATATAGAGTAACAAGCATAATATACAGTAACAAGCAAAACATAGAGAAACAGACAAAAACATAGAGTAAAAAGTATAACATTCAGTAACAAGCATAACATAGAGTAACAAGTATTGAGTAGAGTAAAAAGCATAACATAGAGTAAGAAGAATAAGAGAGTGACAAGCGCAACATTGAGTAACAAGCATAACGCAGAGGAACATGCGTAACATACAGTAACAAGTATGACTTAAGAAATCGTAATGACACGATTGCAAACAAACCATACCCCCGGCCGGGATTGAACCCGCGGTCATAGAGTCTCAAAACTCCAGCCCGTCACGTTAGCCACTAGACCAGCTAGCCACAATAAGATTCCTCCAACTAGGTATATTTCTACACCATAGGAAGGTTAGCACAGGCACCACTGTGACCACAAATGCAAGTTTTTACAGACGAATCTCCAGCTAGCGTGGCCGTGACGAACTCTAGCTCAAGTCCCTTCACTGCCGTCAACATGACTCAAGAAATCGTAATGACACGGTTGCAAACAAACCATACCCCCGGCCGGGATTGAACCCGCGGTCATAGAGTCTCAAAACTCCAGCCCGTCGCGTTAGCCACGCTAGCTGGAGATTCGTCTGTAAAAACTTGCATTTGTGGTCACAGTGGTGCCTGTGCTAACCTTCCTATGGTGTAGAAATATACCTAGTTGGATGAATCTTATTGTGGCTAGCTGGTCTAGTGGCTAACGCGACGGGCTGGAGTTTTGAGACTCTATGACCGCGGGTTCAATCCCGGCCGGGGGTATGGTTTGTTTGCAATCGTGTCATTACGATTTCTTAAGTCATACTTGTTACTGTATGTTACGCATGTTCCTCTGCGTTATGCTTGTTACTCAATGTTGCGCTTGTCACTCTCTTATTCTTCTTACTCTATGTTATGCTTTTTACTCTACTCAATACTTGTTACTCTATGTTATGCTTGTTACTGAATGTTATACTTTTTACTCTATGTTTTTGTCTGTTTCTCTATGTTTTGCTTGTTACTGTATATTATGCTTGTTACTCTATATTATGCTTGTTACTCTATGTTATGCTTGTCACTCTGTTATGCTTCTTACTCTATGTTATGCTTGTTACTCTGTTATGGTTGCTACTCTATGTTATGCTTGTCACTATGTTATGCTTGTTTCTCTATGTTATGCTTCTTACTCTATATTTTGCTTGTTACTTCATGTTATGCTTGGTAGTCCATGTTATGCTTGTTACTCTATGTTATGCTTGTTACTCTATGCTATGCTTGTTACTCTATGTTATGCTTGTTACTCTATGTTATGCTTGTTACTCTATGTTATGCTTGTTACTCTATGCTTTGCTTGTTACTCTATGTTATGCTTGTTACTCTCTGTTATGCTTGTTACTCTATGTTATGCTTGTTACTCTATGCTATGCTTGTTACTCTATGTTATGCTTGTTACTCTATGTTATGCTTGTTACTCTATGTTATGCTTGTTACTCTATGTTATGCTTGTTACTCTATGCTATGCTTGTTACTCTATGTTATGCTTGTTACTCTATGTTATGCTTGTTACTCTATGTTATGCTTGTTACTCTATGCTATGCTTGTTACTCTATGTTATGCTTGTTACTCTATGCTATGCTTGTTACTCTATGTTATGCTTGTTACTCTACGTTATGCTTGTTACTCTATGTTATGCTTGTTACTCTATGTTATGCTTGTTACTCTATGTTATGCTTGTTACTCTATATTATATTTGTTGCTCTATGTTATGCTTGTTGCTCTATGTTATACTTGTTGCTCTATGTTATACTTGTTGCTCTATGTTATGCTTGTTGCTCTATGTTATGCTTGTTGCTCTATGTTATACTTGTTGCTCTATGTTATACTTGTTGCTCTATGTTATACTTGTTGCTCTATGTTATGCTTGTTGCTCTATGTTATGCTTGTTGCTCTATGTTATACTTGTTGCTCTATGTTATGCTTGTTGCTCTATGTTATACTTGTTGCTCTATGTTATGCTTGTTGCTCTATGTTATGCTTGTTGCTCTATGTTATACTTGTTGCTCTATGTTATGCTTGTTGCTCTATGTTATACTTGTTGCTCTATGTTATGCTTGTTGCTCTATGTTATACTTGTTGCTCTATGTTATGCTTGTTGCTCTATGTTATACTTGTTGCTCTATGTTATGCTTGTTGCTCTATGTTATGCTTGTTGCTCTATGTTATACTTGTTGCTTTATGTTATGGTTGATATGAAAGAAAATGTTGATATATATTTTTATATTTTGGTGAAACATAATGATGATATCCCCGACTTCCACGTGTCAACTTACGTTGCTGCTTACGAGCAATGATGGTGAAAATAATAATAATGATGGTGATGATGATAATAATAATAATAATAATAATAATAATAAAAATAATAATAATAATAATAATAATAATAATAATAATAATAATAATAATAATAATAATAATAAAAATAATAATAATAATAATAATAATAATAATAATAATAATAATAATAAATTATTATTATTATTATTATTGTTATTACCATTATTATTATTGTTATTTTTATCGTTATTATTATTAATATAAATTATTATATTATTAATATATATTAATATTGTTATTATGATTATTATTATTATTATAAAAATTATAATCACCTGTAACTACTTATACATAATGGAGGAGCAATCATATATAATTTTTGTTCTTCACTACCAAAGAAACGTGGAGTCTTTGAGGTAATTTTGTATAATTACTGCGGCAATTTTACCTATTATAGATGCCTTAAATTGGGAGTCTTGTCACAATACCCATTAATAAAAATAATTATGAGACGACATTGGGAGTGTAGAAGCTGAACCCATTATCTATGGTCTGTTTGTGTATCTTTTTCTGTTTGTAGTCTTCCCGTTTGATGATAGTATGTTTGTTGTTTGTGGTTTGTTCATTGGCTAGTTGTGACGTTTTTGGTGTCTGTCTGTTGTCTTTCAATATATTAGCTGTCCGTAATAAGAATTCTTAGCATCTTGAAAACACATTAGGTAAAATTCTGTAAGGCTGAGGGAGTGATTACCTCCTCTTTTCAATCTTCCGTTTCTTCCACGTACTGTACTGATAAAGCAACGGGATAGTGTAACGTCTATAAAGATACCCAGATGTGTCTAATTCCTCGACTTGTCGGTATAATATACCTTCGAAGTTACGATACCAGTCAATTAAGTCTTCATCACCGAGGATAATACTCCCGCAGCCATCATGCTAATCTCAACTCATGAAAAGATATCATGCAAATATCAACACGTGACAGGCTCTGGTGTTAATCTAAACACAAAACAAGGTGCCATGCTAATTAACTCAATACTAGACAAACTTTAGTCTCGCAACTGCTTGACCACTATGATATGGTCCTAGATGCACTGGAAAACAAACAGAATGCGGATGTAGTATACACAGACTTTGCAAAAGTCTTTGACAAGTGCGACCATGGTGTAATTGCACACAAATTGCGTGCTAAAGGGATAACCGGCAAAGTAGGCAGATGGATCTTCAACTTTCTAACCAATCGCACACAAAGAATAGTGGTAAACAGAGTTAAATCAGATGCTGCCATATTGAAGAGCTCTGTCCCACAAGGCACAGTACTCGCACCTATCCTGTTCCTTATTCTCATATCAGACATAGACAGAGATGTAAACCACAGCACTGTATCATCTTTTGCAGACGATACTAGGATCTGCATGAGAGTGTCATCCATTGAGGACACGGCAAAGCTCCAAGAAGATATAAACCAAGTTTTCCAATGGGCAACAGAGAACAATATGATGTTCAATGAAGACAAATTCCAACTACTCCGTTATGGAAAACTGGAGGAAATAATAACTAGAACTGAGTATACTACAAACTCCAATCACACAATAGAGAGGAAAAGTAATGTGAAGGACCTTGGTGTGGTAATGTCCGAAAACCTCACCTTCAAGGACCACAACAATGCCACTATCACATCTGCTAGGAAACTGATAGGATGGATAATGAGAACATTCAAGACAAGAGATGCTAAGCCAGTGATGATCCTTTTTAAATCACTTATTCTCTCTAGGCTGGAATACTGCTGTACATTAACATCCCCATTCATGGCAGGTGAAATTGCAGAGCTAGAGAATGTACAGAGAACCTTTTCTGCACGTATAAGTTCCATCAAACACCTTAACTACTGGGAGCGCCTGGAAGCATTTGATTTGTACTCACTAGAGCGCAGGCGAGAGAGATATATCGTAATCTACACCTGGAAGATTCTGGAGGGACTGGTCCCTAATATGCACACAGCAATCACTCCATACGAAAGCAAAAGACTTGGCAGGCGATGCAACATACCCCCAGTGAAAAGTAGGGGCGTCACTGGTACACTAAGAGAAAACACAATAAGTGTCCCGGGCCCAAGACTGTTCAACAGCCTCCCACCAGCAGTAAGGGGCATTACGGGAAGACTCCTGGTTGTCTTCAAGAGGGAGCCGGACAGATACCTAAAGACGGTGCCGGATCAGCCGGGCTATGGTTCGTACGTTGGATTACGTGCGGCCAGCAGTAACAGCCTCGTTGATCAGGCCCTGATCCACCGGGAGGCCTGGTCGTGGACCGGGCCGCGGGGACGTTGATCCCCGGAATGCCCTCCAGGTAGACTCCAGGTAGATACTTTATAAACTTTGATATTAAGACGTGTGAAGCTGCCAGGCTAGTCTCGACACTCAACAATTTCCTCGTTTCATTGCTAATGGTTTAAGCCTTCGTTCTGATATTCTTTATTTCACTGATTTATTTCAACACATGTAATAAGCAAAAATATTACCTCCCAATAAGTCTGACTTCAATTGTAGGCAAATTACTAGACTCAGTTATAGCTGATATTATCAGAACCACTCTTGATAAGCATAATTTGATTAATGATACTCAACATGTATTCACGAGGGGCCGTTCTTGCCTAGCTAATTTACTAACTTTCTTCAGTAAAGCTTTTCAGGCTATCGATCACGATAAAGAATTCGATACTGATTATTGGATTTTAGTAAGGCTTTTTATAGAGTACCGCACCAGAGACTGATAAAGAAGTGGCAGCTCATGGCATTGGGGAAAAAGTGCTGTCATGGATCGAGTCATGGCTCACCAACAGGAAGCAGAGAGTGCATAAATGGGGTAAAATGTGAGTGGGGATCTGTAACATGTGGCGTTCCACAGGGATCAGTTTTAGGCCCAATGTTGTTTATAATATGCATCAATGACCTTGACGAGGGAATTACTAGTGATATGAGCAAATTCGCTGATGACACAAAGATCGGTAGGATATTCGATTCAGACGTAGATGTCACGGAACTTTAGGAGGATTTAGACAAACTCAGTTCGTGACCAGAAAGGTGGTAGATGCAGTTCGAGGAAGATACATGCAAAGTGCTGAAGCTCGGGAATGTTGATAACTTATCAGCTAAACAAGGTAGAACTTAACGTAAAGAATGTGAAAAGGTCTTGGGAGTTATGCAACCAAGACAGCAATACCTAAGTGTACGTAATGGCAAATAAATTACTGGAGTAAGGACGTGTCTAGTGTACTGCATTGGCTTAAGCCGGTAGGAGACTTGGACCTGCCTCGCATGGGCCAGTAGGCCTTCTGCAGTGTTCCTTCGTTCTTATGTTCTAAAAATTGGCGCGTGGAATGCAAAAGGTTGGCCAACCCTGATTTATGTATAATTTTCGTATGGCCAATTTTATTTTTCTCCAGTTTCCTCTATACTGCATTTTGTACGTTAATGCATTTTTAATAACTAAATGGTTAAAATTAGGACCATAATTTTTAAACGGGTGGACCGGTAAGCCAGCGGAAGGCTTCGGTCAGATGACCAAAACCTGCAACGGCGGGCCATCATCTAAGACCAGCGTCAGGAAACACTTGTCCTCTTTCCTGACGAACCTTACCTAACCTAATCTGAAGTGATTTTGTCATCTGTAACTCAATTTGCTTACTTTATCCAAGTCATCTTGTAGAGATTTGCATTTGTTTTATTTTTGTTGATGTGTATTTTTTAATATTTTTTTGTCATCTACGGTATTTATGTACTTTCCTACTCCCTCCGCTAAGTCATTTAAGTAAATTAAAATTATTATCGAGGTCAGTCCAGACCCCTGGGGCACCCCACTGCTGACATTTTCCTATCAGGATATTTTCAGACTTTGATATCAATGTACACATTTTCCTCTCAAATAGAAAATCATTTATTCATTGTAATAGTTTGTCTTTGCTTCCTCCTAAGTTTTCCAGTTTTCAAATTAGTCCTTTATGGTGAGTTTCATTAAAACCTTTTTTAAAGTAGATCTATCCATTTATTTCTTGAAAAATTTCTATGACCCATAATAACTCGTAGGGTTGATGTATCCAGAAATTTGTTAGGTAAGACACATATGCAACAGTTAGGTTGTTAGGTAAGACACATATGCAACAGTTAGGTATCTTTATTTCGAAACGTTTCGCCTACACAGTAGGCTTCTTCAGTCGAGTACAGAAAAGTTGATAGAAGCAGAAGATACTTGAAGACGATGTAATCAGTCCATCACCCTTAAAGTTTTGAGGTGGTCAGTCCCTCAGTCTGGAGAAGAGCATTGTTCCGTTGTCTGAAACAATATGAAGTTGAAGTGACAGAATGGGGCCTTTTATAGTGCCAGGAGGTGAGACGTAGGTTGCTTTGGGAGGGCAGGTCCCTCTCAAACCCAGCTGTTCTCACTAGTAGAGGTTGTCGAAGTTGATGGTCTGTACCAAAATACCCTTGTGTTGCAGTGTCTGACAGAACAGCTGGGTTTGAGAGGGACCTGCCCTCCCAAAGCAACCTACGTCTCACCTCCTGGCACTATAAAAGGCCCCATTCTGTCACTTCAACTTCATATTGTTTCAGACAACGGAACAATGCTCTTCTGCAGACTGAGGGACTGACCACCTCAAAACTTTAAGGGTGATGGACTGATTACATCGTCTTCAAGTATCTTCTG
The DNA here is from genome assembly GCF_038502225.1 of Cherax quadricarinatus. Lineage (NCBI taxonomy): Eukaryota > Metazoa > Arthropoda > Malacostraca > Decapoda > Parastacidae > Cherax > Cherax quadricarinatus. The sequence continues at coordinate 60,650,602 of NC_091297.1, forward strand.
CTTCTATCAACTTTTCTGTACTCGACTGAAGAAGCCTACTGTGTAGGCGAAACGTTTCGAAATAAAGATACCTAACTGTTGCATATGTGTCTTACCTAACAATCTGTCGGTATTTTATACCATTTTAATGTTCATTCTGTCAGACACTGCAACACAAGGGTATTTTGGTACAGACCATCAACTTCGACAACCTCTACTAGTGAGAACAGCTGGGTTTGAGAGGGACCTGCCCTCCCAAAGCAACCTCCGTCTCACCTCCTGGCACTATAAAAGGCCCCATTCTGTCACTTCAACTTCATATTGTTTCAGACAACGGAACAATGCTCTTCTCCAGACTGAGGGACTGACCACCTCAAAACTTTAAGGGTGATGGACTGATTACATCGTCTTCAAGTATCTTCTGCTTCTATCAACTTTTCTGTACTCGACTGAAGAAGCCTACTGTGTAGGCGAAACGTTTCGAAATAAAGATACCTAACTGTTGCATATGTGTCTTACCTAACAATCTGTCGGTATTTTATACCATTTTAATGTTCATTCTGTCAGACACTGCAACACAAGGGTATTTTGGTACAGACCATCAACTTCGACAACCTCTACTAGTGAGAACAGCTGGGTTTGAGAGGGACCTACCCTCCCAAAGCAACCTACGTCTCACCTCCTGGCACTATAAAAGGCCCCATTCTGTCACTTCAACTTCATATTGTTTCAGACAACGGAACAATGCTCTTCTCCAGACTGAGGGACTGACCACCTCAAAACTTTAAGGGTGATGGACTGATTACATCGTCTTCAAGTATCTTCTGCTTCTATCAACTTTTCTGTACTCGACTGAAGAAGCCTACTGTGTAGGCGAAACGTTTCGAAATAAAGATACCTAACTGTTGCATATGTGTCTTACCTAACAATCTGTCGGTATTTTATACCATTTTAATGTTCATTCGCAACAGTTAGGTATCTTTATTTCGAAACGTTTCGCCTACACAGTAGGCTTCTTCAGTCGAGTACAGAAAAGTTGATAGAAGCAGAAGATACTTGAAGACGATGTAATCAGTCCATCACCCTTGAAGTTTTGAGGTGGTCAGTCCCTCAGCCTGGAGAAGAGTATTGTTCCATCATATAAGAACATAAGAACATAAGAACGAAGGAACACTGCAGAAGGCCTACTGGCCCATGCGAGGCAGGTCCAAGTCTCCTACCGGCTTAAGCCAATGCACCCAACCTAGTCAGGTCAGGTCACATTGACTTAAGGGAGGAACACGGCAACCGACCTGTTAGCACAAGCTATCAGGTCTAACTCACACCCACCCACATCTACTCATGTATTTATCCAACCTATTTTTAAAGCTACACAACGTTCTGGCCTCTATAACGGTACTTGGGAGTTTGTTCCACTCATCCACAACTCTATTACCAAACCAGTACTTTCCTATATCCTTCCTGAATCTGAATTTTTCCAACTTAAAACCATTGCTGCGAGTCCTGTCTAGGCTAGATATTTTCAGCACACTATTTACATCCCCTTTATTTATTCCTGTCTTCCATTTATACACCTCAATCATATCCCCCCTAATTCTACGTCTTTCTAGAGAGTGCAGTTTCAGGGCCCTTAGTCTATCCTCATAGGGAAGGTTTCTGATACATGGGATCATCTTTGTCATCCTCCTTTGTACATTTTCCAGAGAATTTATATCCATTCTGTAATACGGTGACCAAAACTGTGCAGCATAATCTAAATGAGGCCTAACCAAGGATGTATAGAGTTGAAGAACAACCTGAGGACTCCTATTATTTATGCTTCTTGATATGAAGCCAAGGATTCTATTAGCTTTATTGCGAACACTTATGCACTGTTGTCTTGGTTTCAGATTACTGTTAACCAGAACTCCTAAATCTTTTTCGCAATCCGTAATATTAAGATCTACATTATTTAGTTTATATGTGGCATGGTTATTGTCCTGTCCAACATTTAGAACTTTGCATTTGTCTATATTAAACTGCATCTGCCACTTCTCCGACCACTGCATCAGTCTATTCAAATCTTCCTGGAGTGCTCGAATGTCCTCGTCAGAATGAATTCGACGGCCTATTTTGGTGTCATCGGCAAACTTGCCGATGTCGCTCTTTATGCCCTCATCTATGTCGTTTATGTAGATTGTGAACAGCAGGGGGCCCAACACTGACCCCTGTGGAACACCGCTCGTGATGCTTCCCCACTCTGATTTCTCCCCATTTATGCAAACTCTCTGCTGCTTATTTGTCAACCATGCCTCTATCCAGGAAAAAATTTCTCCTCCTATTCCATGTGCTTTAATTTTCCTCAATAGTCTCTGATGTGGGACCCTGTCAAAAGCCTTACTGAAGTCCATATACACAATATCATATTCATTACCATGATCTACCTCTTCAAATACCTTAGTGAAAAAAGTTAATAAATTCGTAAGGCAGGAACGCCCCTTTGTAAAACCATGCTGAGATTCGTTGATTAATTTATGCTTTTCAAGATGGCTACGAACTGCCTCGGCAATTATTGATTCCATAAATTTTCCCACTATGGAGGTTAGGCTTATTGGTCTATAGTTCGAAGCTAAGGACCTGTCACCTGTTTTGAAAATAGGTATCACATTTGCCATTTTCCACTTATCTGGCACCATGCCAGTTTGTAGTGATATGTTGAAAAGATTAGCCAAAGGTGTGCTAAGCTCCTCTTTACATTCCTTTAGAACCCTTGCATATATATATATATATATATATATATATATATATATATATATATATATATATATATATATATATATATAATGTATGGTGTATATATGTATGCATGATGTATGTACGTAGTATGTTGATAAATTAGACACATGTGCAACTCTTGGGTATCTTTATTGAGGAAACGTTTCGCCACACAGTGGCTTCATCAGTCCATACGTAGGAGAAACTTGAAGAACAGGAGGAGAATGAGGTAATCAGTCCCTCAACCTTGAGTCGATTTTAAGAGAGAGATTTCGTTCGGATTTTTAACCCCGGAGGGTTAGCCACCCAGGATAACCCAAGAAAGTCAGTGCGTCATCGAGGACTGTCTAACTTATTTCCATTGGGGTCCTTAATCTTGTCCCCCAGGATGCGACCCACACCAGTCGACTAACACCCAGGTACCTATTTGCTGCTAGGTGAACAGGACAATAGGTGTAAGGAAACGTGTCGGAATTTGCACCCGCCGGGAATCGAACCCGGGCCCTCCGTGTGTGAAGCGGGAGCCTTAGCCACCAGACCACCGGGCCACCATGTGTTCAGTCCATCAATCTTGAATAGAATACGGCATATGAGTGGAGAAGGAGCTTATAAACCGTATGGCAGGAGAGGTGCAGCAGTCATAGGTCGTGTCACATTTGTTCAATGTGGAAGTAGGTCGTGCCCAAGAATTAGGCAAGCGAAAAATTCCTAAGTATTAAGATCCCAAGAAGTTGCAGTGTCTGACAGGTTTTGTAGATGAATGGTTCAGAGAGCCGACATGTTGATAAATTATTCAAGATTGATGGACTGAACACATCGACTCAAGGTTGAGGGACTGATTACCTCATTCTCCTCCTGTTCTTCAAGTTTCTCCTACGTATGGACTGATGAAGCCATTGTGTGGCGAAGCGTTTCCTCAATAAAGATACCCAAGAGATGCACATGTGTCTAGTATATCAACATGTCGGTTCTCTGAACCATTCATCTACAAACGTAGTATGTTATACTCACCTATCCTTCTCTCCGAGAGAGAGGTCTAGGTGCAGTAATAAAAAGTATTTCTTACTACTTCTTTTCTTAGTGTATAAAGCTAATAGAATCCTTGGCTTCATATCAAGAAGCATAAATAATAGAAGTCCTCAGGTTGTTCTTCAACTCTATACATCCTTGGTTAGGCCACATTTAGATTATGCTGCACAGTTTTGGTCACCGTATTACAGAATGGATATAAATGCTCTGGAAAATGTACAAAGGAGGATGACAAAGTTGATCCCATGTATCAGAAACCTTCCCTGTGAGGATAGACTAAGACGTAGAATTAGGGGGGATATGATTGAGGTGTATAAATGGAAGACAGGAATAAATAAAGGGGATGTAAATAGCGTGCTGAAAATATCTAGCCTAGACAGGACTCGCAGCAATGGTTTTAAGTTGGAAAAATTCAGATTCAGGAAGGATATAGGAAAGTACTGGTTTGGATGAGTGGAACAAACTCCCGAGTACAGTTATAGAGGTCTGAACGTTGTGTAGCTTTAAAAATAGGTTGGATAAATACATGAGTGGATGTGGGTGGGTGTGAGTTGGACCTGATAGCTTGTGCTACCAGGTCGGTTGCCGTGTTCCTCCCTTAAGTCAATGTGACCTGACCTGACTAGGTTGGGTGCATTGGCTTAAGCCGGTAGGAGACTTGGACCTGCCTCGCATGGGCCAGTAGGACTGCTGCAGTGTTCCTTCGTTCTTATGTTCTTATGTTTTTAAGAATCACAAGTAAAAACTCAGGCGCCTTTTAAATGTCATATTGTTTCTGAGAAACAGTCATAAAATATCAGCTTTCCTCTCGTATTTTAAGAACGTGAAATTATTTACAGAGAACTATATACATGACCATGAGGTAATTCCGCCATTCACACGAATGAATTTCAACATAACTTCCCAGGGTTCTTCCAAGCGCCTGAGTGTTTAAGGTAATTCACAAACGGGACCTGAGATACACGTATGTCCACTTTGAGCACCTTTAGGGTATTTATCGAAGAAATGAAGCTCTTTTACAACAGAGAGTTTCCGAGATGTACCATGGGTTGAAGGCGAGCAGCTACTGCTAGTAGTAGGGGACGGGTGACCTGACATAAGGTAGGCCACGTGACATATACTACAGCAACTCGGGTTAACCGGAGACTTGTTGTTACACAAGTGCTTCACATCCCACACTGTTACACCTAATATATTAAATAATTTAAATTTATTTTATTATTATTTTATTATCACACTGGCCGATTCCCACCAAGGCAGGGTGGCCCGAAAAAGAAAAACTTTCACCATCATTCACTCCATCACTGTCTTGCCAGAAGGGTGCTTTACATTACAGTTTTTAAACTGCAACATTAACACCCCTCTTCAGAGTGCAGGCACTGTACTTCTCATCTCCAGGATTCAAGTCCGGCCTGCCGGTTTCCCTGAAACCCTTCATAAATGTTACTTTGCTCACACTCCAACAGCACGTCAAGTATTAAAAACCATTTGTCTCCATTCACTCCTATCAAATATGCTCACGCATGCCTGCTGGAAGTCCAAGCCCCTCGCACACAGAACCTCCTTTACCCCCTCCCTACAACCTTTCCTAGGCCGACCCCTACCCCGCCTTCCTTCCACTAAAGACTGATACACTCTTGAAGTCATTCTGTTTCGCTCCATTCTCTCTACATGTCCGAACCATCTCAACAACCCTTCCTCAGCCCTCTGGACAACAGTTTTGGTAATCCCGCACCTCCTCCTAACTTCCAAACTACGAATTCTCTGCATTATATTCACACCACACATTGCCCTCAGACATGACATCTCCACTGCCTCCAGCCTTCTCCTTGCTGCAACAATCATCACCCATGCTTCACACCCATATAAGAGCGTTGGTAAAACTATACTCTCATACATTCCCCTCTTTGCCTCCAAGGACAAAGTTCTTTGTCTCCAAAGACTCCTAAGTGCACCACTCACCCTTTTCCCCTCATCAATTCTATGATTTACCTCATCTTTCATAGACCCATCCGCTGACACGTCCACTCCCAAATATCTGAATACATTCACCTCCTCCATACTCTCTCCTTCTAATCTGATATCCAATCTTTCATCACCTAATCTTTCTGTTATCCTCATATCCTTACTCTTTCCTGTATTCACTTTTAATTTTCTTCTTTTGCATACCCTACCAAATTCATCCACCAATCTCTGCAACTTCTCTTCAGAATCTCCCAAGAGCACAGTGTCATCAGCAAAGAGCAACTGTGACAACTCCCACTTTATGTGTGATTCTTAATCTTTTAACTCCACACCTCTTGCCAAGACCCTCGCATTTACTTCTCTTACAACCCCATCTATAAATATATTAAACAACCACGGTGACATCACACATCCTTGTCTAAGGCCTACTTTTACTGGGAAATAATTTCCCTCTTTCCTACATATTCTAACTTGAGCCTCACTATCCTCGTAAAAACTCTTCACTGCTTTCAGAAACCTACCTCCTATACCATACACATGCAACATCTGCCACATAGCCCCCCTATCCACCCTGTCATACGCCTTTTCCAAATCCATAAATGCCACAAAGACCTCTTTAGCCTTATCTAAATACTATTCACTTATATATTTCACTGTAAACACCTGGTCCACACACCCCCTACCTTTCCTAAAGCCTCCTTGTTCATCTGCTATCCTATTCTCCGTCTTACTCTTAATTCTTTCAATAATAACTCTACCATACACTTTCCCAGGTATACTCAACAGACTTTTCCCCCTATAATTTTTGCACTCTCTTTTGTCCCCTTTGCCTTCATACAAAGGAACTATGCATGCTCTCTGCCAATCCCTAGGTACCTTACCCTCTTCCATACATTTATTAAATAATTGCACCAACCACTCCAAAACTATATCCCCACCTGCTTTTAACATTTCTATCTTTATCCCATCAATCCCGGCTGCCTTACCCCCTTTCATTTTACCTACTGCCTCACGAACTTCCCCCACACTCACAACTGGCTCTTCCTCACTCCTACAAGATGTTATTCCTCCTTGCCCTATACACGAAATCACAGCTTCCCTATCTTCATCAACATTTAACAATTCCTCAAAATATTCCCTCCATCTTCCCAATACCTCTAACTCTCCATTTAATAACTCTCCTCTCCTATTTTTAACTGACAAATCCATTTGTTCTCTAGGCTTCCTTAACTTGTTAATCTCGCTCCAAAACTTTTTCTTATTTTCAACAAAATTTGTTGATAACATCTCACCCACTCTCTCATTTGCTCTCCTTTTACATTGCTTCACCACTCTCTTAATCTCTCTTTTTCTCCATATACTCTTCCCTCCTTGCATCACTTCTACTTTGTAAAAACTTCTCATATGCTAACTTCTTCTCCCTTACTACTCTCTTTACATCATCATTCCACCAATCGCTCCTCTTCCCTTCCGCACCCACTTTCTTGTAACCGCAAACTTCTGCTGAACACTCTAACATTACATTTTTAAACCTTCCCTATACCTCTTCGACCCCATTGTCTATGCTCTCATTAGCCCATCTATCCTCCAATAGCTGTTTATATCTTACCCTAACTGCCTCCTCTTTTAGTTTATAAACCTTCACCTCTCTCTTCCCTGATGCTTCTATTCTCCTTGTATCCCATCTACCTTTTACTCTCAGTGTAGCTACAACTAGAAAGTGATCTGATATATCTGTGGCCCATCTATAAACATGTACATCCTGAAGTCTACTCAACAGTCTTTTATCTACCAATACATAATCCAACAAACTACTGTCATTTCGCCCTACATCATATCTTGTATACTTATTTATCATCTTTTTCTTAAAATATGTATTACCTATAACTAAACCCCTTTCTATACAAAGTTCAATCAAAGGGCTCCCATTATCATTTACACCTGGCACCCCAAAATGTTACTTTGCTCACACTCCAACAGGACGTCAAGTATTAAAAACCATTTGTCTCCATTCACTCCTATCAAACATGCTCACGCATGCCTGCTTGAAGTCCAAGCCCCTCGCACACAAAACCTCCTTTACCCCCTCCCTCCAACCTTTCCTAGGCCGACCCCTACCCCGCCTTCCTTTCACTACAGACTGATACACTCTTGAAGTCATTCTGTTTCGCTCCATTCTCTCTACATGTCCGAACCACCTCAACCCTTCCTCAGCCCTCTGGACAACAGTTTAGGTAATCCCGCACCTCCTCCTAACTTCCAAACTACGAATTCTCTGCATTATATTCACACCACACATTGCCCTCAGACATGACATCTCCACTGCCTCCAGCCTTCTCCTCGCTGCAACATTCATCACCCATGCTTCACACCCATATAAGAGCATTGGTAAAACAATACTCTCATACATTCCCCTCTTTGCCTCCAAGGACAAAGTTCTTTGTCTCCACAGACTCCTAAGTGCACCACTCACCCTTTTCCCCTCATCAATTCTATGATTCACCTCATCTTTCATAGACCCATCCGCTGACACGTCCACTCCCAAATATCTGAATACATTCACCTCCTCCATACTCTCTCCTTCCAATCTGATATCCAATCTTTCATCACCTAATCTTTTTGTTATCCCCATAACCTTACTCTTTCCTGTATTCACTTTTAATTTTCTTCTTTTGTATAACCTACCAAATTCATCCACCAATTTTTGCAACTTCTCTTCAGAATCTCCCAAGAGCACAGTGTCATCAGCAAAGAGCAACTGTGACAACTCCCTCTTTATGTGTGATTCTTTATCTTTTAACTCCACGCCTCTTGCCAAGACCCTCGCATTTACTTCTCTTACAACCCCATCTATAAATATATTAAACAACCACGGTGACATCACACATCCTTGTCTAAGGCCTCCTTTTACTGGAAAATAATTTCCCTCTCTCCTACATACTCTAACCTGAGCCTCACTATCCTCGTAAGAACTCTTCACTGCTTTCAGTAACCTACCTCCTATACCATACACCTGCAACATCTGCCACATTGCCCCCCTATCCACCCTGTCATACGCCTTTTCCAAATCCATAAATGCCACAAAGACCTCTTTAGCCTTATCTAAATACTGTTCACTTACATGTTTCACTGTAAACACCTGGTCCACACACCCCCTACCTTTCCTAAAACCTCCTTGTTCATCTGCTATCCTATTCTCCGTCTTACTCTTAATTCTTTCAATAATAACTCTACCATACACTTTCCCAGGTATACTCAACAGACTTATCCCAGACTTACTACTTACCTACCACACCCTCTCTAAAAGTTTCTTCTACTTTAGCATTCAGGTCCCCTACCACAATTACTCTCTCACTTGGTTCAATGGCTCCTATACATTCACTTAACATCTCCCAAAATCTCTCTCTCTCCTCTACATTCCTCTCTTCTCCAGGTGCATACACGCTTATTATGACCCACTTTTCGCATCCAACCTTTACTTTAATCCACATAATTCTTGAATTTACACATTCATATTCTCTTTTCTCCTTCCATAACTGATCCTTCAACATTACTGCTACCCCTTCCTTTGCTCTAATTCTCTCAGATACTCCAGATTTAATTCCATTTATTCCCTCCACCGAAACTCCCCTACCCCCTCAGCTTTGTTTCGCTTAGGGCCAGGACATCCAACTTCTTTTCATTCATAACATCAGCAATCATCTGTTTCTTGTCATCCGCACTACATCCACGCACATTCAAGCATCTCAGTTTTATAAAGTTTTTCTTCTTTTCTTTTTTAGTAAATGTCTACAGGAGAAGGGGTTACTAGCCCATTGCTCCCGGCATTTTAGTCGCCTCATACTACACGCATGGCTTACGGAGGAAAGATTATTTTCCACTTCCCCATGGACAATAGAAGAAATAAAGAAGAACAAGAGCTATTTAGAAAAAGGAGAAAAACCTAGATGTATGTATATATATATGTATGTGCGTGTCTGTGAAGTGTGACCAAAGTGTAAGTAGGAGTAGCAAGATATCCCTGTTATCTAGCGTGTTTATGAGACAGAAAAAGAAACCAGCAATCGAATCCTTGGCTTCATATCAAGAAGCATAAATAATAGGAGTCCTCAGGTTGTTCTTCAACTCTATACATCCTTGGTTAGGCCTCATTTAGATTATGCTGCACAGTTTTGGTCACCGTATTACAGAATGGATATAAATTCTCTGGAAAATGTACAAAGGAGGATGACAAAGTTGATCCCATGTATCAGAAACCTTCCCTATGAGGATAGACTAAGGGCCCTGAAACTGCACTCTCTAGAAAGACGTAGAATTAGGGGGGATATGATTGAGGTGTATAAATGGAAGACAGGAATAAATAAAGGGGATGTAAATAGTGTGCTGAAAATATCAAGCCAAGACAGGACTCGCAGCAATGGTTTTAAGTTGGAAAAATTCAGATTCAGGAAGGATATAGGAAAGTACTGGTTTGGTAATAGAGTTGTGGATACACAAATAACCCGCACATAAAAGACAGAAGCTTACGACGACGTTTCGGTCCGACTTGGACCATTGACAAAGTCACACTAACAGAGGTGGAGCAGGACGGCTATATATAGGCAGGAAGAGGTGGAGGTAGTAGTAGTGGTAGTAGTAGTAGTAGTAGTAGTACAAGAATTGTATATAATACCGACAGGATGAAATGACACATGCACAACACCCGGGCATCCCCACCGTAGACGTTTCGCCATCCAGCCAGCCACTGGATGGCGAAACGTCCACAACAAAGACAACCAGACGCCGCACATGTGTCTAATTTCATCAGTAGATGTAGTAGAAGAAGAAGAGGTAGTAGTAGTGGTAGTGGTAGAAGTGGGAAATAAGGAAGACGAGCCAGTCAAATACAAAGGAAGGGGAGCACTGTAAGACAGCTAGAAACCCACAGAGGGAGAGCAAGCGCACCGAGGTGCGTGAAAGGGGAAGTGGTGAAATAAAATAAAGAAGGAACAGAAACACGAGACAGGAGAGAGAAAGACAACCCAGAGGAGAAAAGGAGAGAGGAAAGGGGAAGAGGAAGAAGAAAAAGAAGAAGAAGAAGAAAAATGAGGATTCAGGTTAAGTCACGGGTGTTCTGAAGTTTGGAGCATTTTACAATGTAGTGGGAGAGGAAGGCATCTACAGAGACGAAGCCAGGGCTAAGGTTCATACAAGGAAAGTTGTGTATAAGATAGGATTCAACTAAACGGCGACTGTTCGAGTTGGAAGTAGGGAAGACAGTTTTAGCAGAAGACCAGTCAATAGGATGGCTATGATCTCTGACGTGACAGAAAAGAGCATTGTTAGTGTCGGCAAGCCTAACACTATTTTTGTGCTCCCTAAGTCTGTCAGAAAGAGATCGACCAGTTTCTCCAAAGTATTGAAGAGGACAGGAGGAGCAAGAAATAGAGTAGACACCAGGAACATCTGTAGAGGGAGGAGAGGTATGAACGAGATTAGTGCGAAGAGTGTTAGTCTGGCGGAAGGTAAGCTTGATGTCTAAGGGACGGAGAGAATTGTGGAGATTAGAAAGACCGGAAATGTAGGGAAGGCAGAGGATAGAAGAGTTCCCATGAGTAGAGAGTTTGGGAGAGAAGAAATTGCGTTTAGCACGAGAGAGGGCAGAGTCTATGAAATGGGAAGGGTAGCCAAGACGGGAGAACGAATTATAAAGAGTGGAAATTTCTGCTGGAAGGAACTGAGGATCACAGATGCGGAGGGCACGGAGAAAGAGGGAGATAAGAACACTTTTCTTGACAGGGGAAGCATGATAGGAAAAGTAGTGAATGTACATGCCACTGTGCATAGGTTTACGGTAAACGGAAAAGGAAAAACCTGTATCAGAACGGGTTCGCTCTCTCCCAACCTGTAAGATGCTTAGTCTTGACGTTGAGTCCCTCTTCACCAATGTCCCTCTTGATGATGTCCTTGATTTCCTTAGAGAGAAGGCCCATGAAGGGTTTCTTCATCTCCCTATCCCCACTGATGTCTTTCTTGATCTGATCCGCCTCTGTGTGGACTCTAACTCCTTTTCCTTCCAAGGGAAATATTATTCCCAAACCTTCGGTGTCGCTATGGGCTCTCCTCTCTCTCCTGTCCTTGCTAATCTTTACATGGAATACTTCGAGACTGTTCTTCTTCCTACCCTCGATGTGCAACCTTCACTCTGGCTCCGCTATGTGGATGACATCTTTGCTCTGTGGCCTCATGACTCCAGTCTCTTCCAACCTTTTCTTGAAGCTCTTAACAATCTTGCCCCTTCCATTAAGTTTAAAGCTGAATGGTAATCTAATTCCTTACTTCCTTTCCTTGATGTCCATGTCCACCGCTCAGATACAGGTTTTTCCTTTTCCGTTTACCGTAAACCTATGCACAGTGGCATGTACATTCACTACTTTTCCTATCATGCTTCCCCTGTCAAGAAAAGTGTTCTTATCTCCCTCTTTCTCCGTGCCCTCCGCATCTGTGATCCTCAGTTCCTTCCAGCAGAAATTTCCACTCTTTATAATTCGTTCTCCCGTCTTGGCTACCCTTCCCATTTCATAGACTCTGCCCTCTCTCGTGCTAAACGCAATTTCTTCTCTCCCAAACTCTCTACTCATGGGAGCTCTTCTATCCTCTGCCTTCCCTACATTTCCGGTCTTTCTAATCTCAACAATTCTCTCCGTGAAAGTTAAGACACATGTGCAACATCTGGATATCTTTATTGTAGTAGACGTTTCGCCATCCAGTGGCTTTATCAATACAGATTCTAGGCCACTGGATGGCGAAACGTCTACTACAATAAAGATATCCAGATGTTGCACATGTGTCTTAACTTTCATATTGTCGGTATTTTATACCTTTCTTGCACAATTCTCTCCGTCCCTTAGACATCAAGCTTACCTTCCGCCAGACTAACACTCTTCGCACTAATCTCGTTCATACCTCTCCTCCCTCTACAGATGTTCCTGGTGTCTACTCTATTTCTTGCTCCTCCTGTCCTCTTCAATACTTTGGAGAAACTGGTCGATCTCTTTCTGACAGACTTAGGGAGCACAAAAATAGTGTTAGGCTTGCCGACACTAACAATGCTCTTTTCTGTCACGTCAGAGATCATAGCCATCCTATTGACTGGGCTTCTGCTAAAACTGTCTTCCCTACTTCCAACTCGAACAGTCGCCGTTTAGTTGAATCCTCTCTTATACACAACTTTCCTTGTATGAACCTTAGCCCTGGCTTCGTCTCTGTAGATGCCTTCCTCTCCCACTACATTGTAAAATACTCCAAACTTCAGAACACCCGTGACTTAACCTGAATCCTCATTTTTCTTCTTCTTCTTCTTTTTCTTCTTCCTCTTCCCCTTTCCTCTCTCCTTTTCTCCTCTGGGTTGTCTTTCTCTCTCCTGTCTCGTGTTTCTGTTCCTTCATTATTTTATTTCACCACTTCCCCTTTCACGCACCTCGGTGCGCTTGCTCTCCCTCTGTGGGTTTCTAGCTCTCTTGCAGTGCTCCCCTTCCTTTGTATTTGACTGGCTCGTCTTCCTTATTTCCCACTTCTACCACTACCACTACTACTACCTCTTCTTCTTCTACTACATCTACTGATGAAATTAGACACATGTGCGGCGTCTGGTTGTCTTTGTTGTGGACGTTTCGCCATCAGTGGCTGGCTGGATGGCGAAACGTCTACGGTGGGGATGCCCGGGTGTTGTGCATGTGTCATTTCATCCTGTCGGTATTATATACAATTCTTGTACTACTACTACTACTACTACTTCCACTACTACTACCTCCACCTCTTCCTGCCTATATATAGCCGTCCTGCTCCACCTCTGTTAGTGTGACTTTGTCAATGGTCCAAGTCGGACCGAAACGTCGTCGTAAGCTTCTGTCTTTTATGTGCGGGTTATTTGTGTATCGTTCCAGTCACGGTGTTGTGCCTTTTTGTTATTTATTTTAGAGTTGTGGATGAGTGGAACAAACTCCCAAGTACCGTTATAGAGGCCAGAACGTTGTGTAGCTTTAAAAATAGGTTGGATAAATACATGAGTAGATGTGGGTGGGTGTGAGTTAGACCTGATAGCTTGTGCAACCAGGTCGGTTGCCGTGTTCCTCCCTTAAGTCAATGTGACCTGACCTGACTAGGTTGGGTGCATTGGCTTAAGCCGGTAGGAGACTTGGACCTGCCTCGCATGGGCCAGTAGGCCTTCTGCAGTGTTCCTTCGTTCTTATGTTCTTATGTTCAATCCTACCATCATGCAAAACAGTTACAGGTTTCTGTTTCAGAGTCATCTGGCAGGACGGTAGTACTTCCCTGGGTGGTTGCTGTCTACCAACCTACTACTAATTTTAATATGTACATTAATTTAACATGATTCCATTTGGTAAAATTATATGAGGCCACAGACAATATTATATAGTCGGATTTGCTTATTTGAGCTACTAATAAGCAAGTTCGCAATATGACATTAAATGATATCGGCTCAAAGTAATGTGGAAGTTGACCAGGCGTAACATATGTATGTATGTATGTATGTATGTACATATATATGTGTGTATGTATGTATGTATGTATGTATGTATGTATGTATGTATGTATGTATGTATGTATGTATGTATGTATGCATGTATGTATGTACATATGTATATATGTATGTATGTATGTATGTATGAATGTATGTATGTATGTACATATGTATGTATGTATGTATGTATGTATGTATGTATGTATGTATGTATGTATGAGTGGCTTACACCAAGCACTTTACAATTTACTCGGTGTTCGTCACACACCCATTTGTGCTTACCTTCTAAACTAATTCGCTGCCTGGATGGGGTAGAGTGCCGTCGTGCTTAGCACCCCTCTGCTGCTTACCCAGACGAGCTACTCAGAAACAACATGGCGCTAGGTGTGCGCCGGAGAGTGAATACAGTGGGCATTGAGCTTATCAGTGGGGCGTTAACGCCTACGTCATCCGAGGTGCTGTTGCCAAAAATTATACGAGAGACATACGGCATCAGGGACGAAGACTTATATGGAGTGGCACTGAATGGTGCTTATAGAATGTATGTGAAAGTGCTAACAGCTCAAGTGTATCAGGCGTTGGTGGATAGTTTCCAAGATGTCTGTATTAACGTGACACCAGCAGTGAGGGCCAGGTTGACGGATGTATCGTGACATTATATGTGGGTCAAGCTCCATAATATGCCTTTTGAGGCTGACAAAGTGGATATTAGACGTGTCTTCGAAAGATATGGGACTGTTCATCTAGCCCAACCTGGAAAGTGGGTGAAAAGGGCCTATGGAGGATTTCCGGAGGGCACCTTTAATTTAAGATGATGATGAGATATCCTATACCCTCATATATATATCTTGAGGAGTTTAAAACCCAGGTAATGGTGGCGTATGCTGGGCAGAGGCATATGTGCCATCTGTGTGGTGAATATGACCATATGGTGGCAGATTGTGGCAAGCATAATTGGACTCCTGGGCCGGCAAGAGGCAGAGGATCTGTGCATGAGAGAATGATGTCTGAGGAAGAACGAAGTCAAGAAGGAGGGCATGGTCGTACGAGGAAAGAAAAGGTGATGGCTCCTCCTGTAGAAATGGGAGAGAACGTGGAGACCCAAGAATCACTCAGCCCATCTTCAGTACAGTTGTTGAGTGAGGAGGTGCAAGTGTGCGCCGAAGTGAAGGCTATAGAGGAGGAGTTGGCGACGGTGTTACAGGCTATGTTACAGCCTACCGAGGAGGAGAGTCACAAGGAGCAGGAGCCTGGGCTAGGGGCGGAAGAAGGTGTGTGTGAGAGGAGTGAGGACCATGTGGCACCTGTGATGGACAGTGTGGTGGACACGGAAGGTCATGGAGGCGAATTTGGGGTAGTGGAGGTGGAAGTCCATTGTGAGGCCTCTCAGGACACAGGTATGGAGGCGGAGGTAGTAACGAGGAAAAGGGCGGCGGTGTCAGATTCGGACGATGTCCTGACGCCGGCACAAAGGCTGGGGAAAAAGAAATGGGGTTATGGGACCCAGAGTGACCCTAAGAGAGAGCCACAACAGCTGGGGGGGGGAGGTTGGGAAGGAGAGTGGAGAGAGTGGCAAAGGTAATTCCCAGGGAAATGGTCAGAAAGGGAAGAGTGTTGAAAGGTGGCAGGGAGGGAAACCTTAAGCTGACCTCAGGTGTGTAACTATAAATATAAATGGTTTGTGTGATGGCATGAAACATGAGTACTTTAGAGTGTTTTTTAACAGATATACAGTAGACATGGCTTTTATGCAAGAACATAATTTTAAGCTTGGTCGTGAATGAGGGGTGTCCGGTTACCAAGCTTTTGTGTTGCCGTCTGACCGGTTGAAAGGGGGAGTGGGTGTGTTGATCAGGGAGGCGAGCCCGTTTTGCACAGGAATGAGGGGGGAGGGGGGAAAGTATTACGTGTGGAAGGATGGTGGATGGGAGAGAGTGGCATTTGTGTGTGTATATGCCCCAGCTGAAAGTGATGCGAAAGTAAAGATGGATTTCGTGCGTGAGGGACTTGTGTACTTCCTACATACATTACCGTCTGTGAGGATTATGGGGGGAATTGGAATTGTGTAGTTAAGAGGGCAGACATGGAACCCAGGGGAGCGGGGTATTTTTCTTCAGTCTTAGGGGGCCTTTTTAGAGATCTCCAGTTAAGAGATGCGTTTGGGGGAGGTATGCGGGAGGTGGAGCATACTTTTGTATGGAGGGGATATGTGGTTCAGTTGGACAGGGTATATCTATCGCAGAGGGGTTGGTAGAGTCTTTTAAAACTATTGAGATGGTGTGTTCCGATCATAGGGCGGTAATGGTAGAGGTGGGATGGGAGGCTTTGGCTCGTAAGCATGGGAGTTATTGGAAATTGAATACGATGGTTCTGGGGGATGGGGAGGGAGTGGAAGGTTTTGCAGTATTATGGGAACAGCTCTGTGCAGAGGGAAGGACTGTAGAGGATGTGGTAGGATGGTGGGACAGTGTGGCAAAGGCAAGAATCTGTCAATTTTATGTGAGGGAGGGCAAACGAATTAATTGCGGTATGGCTTGTCAAATTATTTGGAATCTAGATTACGGGAATGTTACGTGGGAGGGGGGGTGGCTGGGGATTGCCCAGTGGAGGAAATACAAATGTTGAAGGACAGGATAAGGGATTTGCAAGAAGAGCGATTTGCAGTGGTACGGGTACAGGAGGTATTGGACGAGGTACTCTGGGGAGACAAGCCATCGGCTTGCATGCTGTGAGGCCAGAAGGTGCGACAGCAAATGACTGCAATACCGGGATTGCAAGTCATTTCTTTGGTGGGGGGATTTCGAGCGGGTCAGGTATTACGAGAAACAAAGGGGATGAATGCGTATGCGGATAGATGGTATGAGGGGTATTGGGAAAGTCGTGGGGTGGATGGGGAGGTTCTCGGGCAGGTGTGTGGGTATGTGCCATGCAAACTGGGGAGGAGTGATCGGGAGGCACTGGGTGAGGTCACTGAAGAGGAGGAAATATGGAGAGCCCTTATGGACATGAGTAAGGGAAAGGCGCCCAGGATAGATGGTTTACCTTGTGAATTTTATGTGCAACAGTGGGGGCTGCTAAGGGGATTCCTAGTTAGGTTAATGATTGCAATGAAAGATGGAGGTAAGATGGGAGAAATGCAGGCAATGGCGGTGGTGGTGTTGGTTCCAAAGGGGAAAAGGCAGAGTACCCTTGGGGATTACCGAGCCATTTCATTGTTATGTGCTGATTATAAGTTGTTTGCAAAAATCCTGGGAAATAGGCTTAGATGTGTTGTGGAGAGTGTGGTGTCTGAGTCTCAATTTGGGTTGCCGGGTAGGTCAATGGTCGAGGGTCACGGGATCATCAAGGGGTTCATGGAGGACATGGAAGGGGGAGGGGGAGTTGTTAGCATTAGATTGGCAAGGGGCTTATGACAGGGTAGAAAGGGGAGCTTTGCGGAATTTTCTCATCATACTGGGTTTTGGAGAAGAAATTGTGGGGTGGGTGGATACATAGTACTCGGGAGCGAAAGCGCAGGTGCAAGTCAATGGGCGTGTGGGGGAGGCAGTCAACATGGGGCGGGGTCTTCGGCAGGGCTGTCCAATATCACAACTATTGTTTGCATGTGTTCAGGATCCTTTTATAGGATGGTGGAGGACCGCCTAAGCAATGGGGAAAGGGATGGTGTGCGGAAGCCTTGGCCTTGGTTGGTAGGTTACGTGGACGATACAACTATTCTAGTGTGTGAGGAAACGATATTAGGGGTTTTGGTGGAGGTTGTACACATGTTAGGGGGAGCTACTGGGATGAAAGTAAATCTGGAGAAGTCAATGATAATGGGGCTGGGAGAGTGGGCAGGGAGAGTGGAGTGGGGATGTGATGTCGTGCAGCGTCAGGCTGGAAGTCTGAAAATCTGTGGTGTCCTATATGAGGCTGATCTGAGCACTGCAAGGGTAGACAGTTCGAACAGGATGGTGGAACAGGTGCAGCGATGCTTAGGAATGCTGCGACCTCACCATTTAATCCTTAGGCAAAGAGCAATTGTGATCAATGTATTTTTATATAGTAAAGTCTGGTTTGTTTCGGTAGTGTTGCCGTTGGCAGGAACGACGATCATGAGTATTCTCAGAATGGTGTTTAAATTCTTGTGCGGTTCTGGGTGCGACTGGTTGCGACGGGAGGTAGCGGCATTGCTGGTATGTAAGGGAGGGTTGGGAATGTTGGACTTGAGAAGGCGCATGAAATGTGTGTTTATTAATAGGGAAGTGATGCGTGTAGGTGGATGGCAAGGGGGGGGAGCAGCTAGATAAGGTACATGATCACCTACGGAAATGGTATGAGGGAGCTGAAATGAAGGAATGTGAAACGGTGTTACGTGCCTTAGTGTTAGCTAGGGAACCGGGAAAAGTAAGGGTGGGAATTTTGTGTAAATTTTTAGAGGGAAACGTGGCGCCGGTTTAAGGGATCTACCCTATGTATGCATGGGACATAATATGGCGAAGATTCAGTAAATTAAGGATACGACCTAGGGCACGTGAGGTTATGTATCGCTTCCTACATGGCATATTGCCATCGGGAGTCCGGGATAGGAGGGTCATGGAGGGTGGGGGTGTGTCATATGTAGTGGGGAGGAGACTGTGTATCATGTGGTCTATTTTTGTGAAGGATTGGAGTGCATCAGGGCATGGATGAGTAGGATAGTAGGAAGGGTGAGGGGTCAAGGTGTGTTGGTATTGCGAGCATTGAGTCTTGATATGGGTGGGGTGGATGAGGATGTAGCAAGGGGTTTAGCATATATAATCGTGGACTACATGTATGTTTTGTGGGGTATGAGGGGGAAGGAGGGTGGGGAAGTGCAGAGAAGGTTATTGGCGGCGACGTTTTATCGAACATTGTGTCGCAATAGAGACATATATGGGAAACGGTGAGGTGAGGCTTTTTCTGAAGGTTATAGAGGGCTAACAATAGGGAATTTATTGGTGTTATAACAGGTGTTTAAACTGCAGGGGTGAGTATGTTGATGCATGGAAGGGGGGGAGTCAGGAGTTTGATATGGGCTGGCCTCCTAGGGTGTGAGGTGATGGGTGGATGGGCGTGAGTGGAGGTATACGTGTGTAAATGGTTGTGTTGGTGTGAAAGGAATACTTACTGTTTAGTTCCCTGGTGGGGAAGGTATAAATGACAGGTTTAATATATGACATATACCATTGTTAAAGATATAAAGTTCTTGTCATAGTGTGAATGTTACGAATTGTGAGAGTTTGGTAGTAGGTTCCTTGATGGAAGAACATTAGTGCTGCAGGTTAATTGCTCATGTTGTTGAATGTCTGTATATTTGTATTTTGTTACTGACCAAACCTGAACCAATTTAATGGAGGCGAATGTGTCCTACTTGTAACGGTCTTGCATGTGTAATTTTTAACTTCTCTTGAGAGGGTAAATCTTTCACTTTGTTCTTTGAAACATTGTGGTTTATTTGTGTATTTTTTGTAATGTGGTTCCTGCATCACCATTGAAATGTAAATACCTATTATTAAGTCATGTGAAACAGGACCAGTGACCTAAATTAATATCTAATATACACTTATGTATCGTCTAAGTCTCTCTAAAAAAACTTTTTTACATGAATGTAATGGTCTAGTTAGGCACGTGCTCGCAGACACAGCGAATGCCTAGTTATGTGGAATGTGTGTTAATAGTTGGTATGTTTGTACGTGCCGTGTTAGTTGTTATATTGGTTTTTGGTATGGTGCTTCTAATTTACTGTAATCACGTTGAGCCACGTGGAGAAACTTTATTCATGTCCCAGTATTGTATTCTTTTACTATATTTATACATCCTTGTACTTTTCCAATAATGTAGTAATGTAGTGTATTCAATAGTACTATACAATGTAAACTGCACTTTATGCAATGTTGATATAAAGCTTGAATCTTCATGGCGGCTACATTAATATTGATATTTATAACTTGTGGGTGTATATTCCTCTACTTATAAAGGTGTATAAGTGTTTAGAAATGTAATGTTCATATTTGTTAATAGTTTGTAATTTCATGTTTTGTGATTTTGGTGTTTGTGTACCACAAATCTTTGTAAATACTTATTATTTAAAACACAATACATAGCTTAACATAAAACCCCTTAAACAAGGGTTGATATACATTTAATATAAATACATTATGATTCACAATCCCTCAGCACGTACAATAGCAAAATAACAAACACAATATTAACAGACACAAAGAGGTTACACAAATACACCAGAAAATATCGCTTATGACAGAACATAACATTAAGAAGGATGTTTGATCTTAATCCTATTTACACAAGAACAACAACAAGGACATAACATGCAGGTGACCCCTGTAACAGGGTCAATAATATAATGTAAAAAAAAAAACACACAAGTAAAGCCATAATCCCATCAGGTACACACTATTTACATAATATTACTGTGACATATTATCAAGGTACAATACAATAAGAAGAATATTACGATAAATATATCGGCTACTCACAACCTGCACAAATAATCAATAAATGAAAGGACCTACATCACAATCTCATGATAAAACAAAGTACATACTCTTACTCAACTAACCCCCCAGTACATTAAATTTCCTAGTCACACATACTCGCCTCATCACAAGTCTTACGAGTCAGTTACAAACCAAGAAAAGCCATAAGCATTCCGCACTCATCTACAGGCTATACACATTATATAATATAGCAATAAAATGCTCGGTACAATCACATAAAACCAGTTTGCCAGGGCAAAGCCTAAAGGTAAATCAAGTACTTCAACAAAGAAAGAAGGCAGTATATTCTGACATAAGACAGCTATAACACATTATATAACTGCACCAACACATCCACTCACACAACCACATTCACCACAACCACACATTACACTGATACACACAGCAACACAGCCCTTGTGCATACCCACCCCTGGAGATGAGCCCGTTCCATCCCCTGAACTTCAACCCCCCCCCCTTTCACAACGCTAACAATGCTCTCACACTCATACTACGATACCCTGCTGAAAAAGCCTGGTCCCAGCAACTTTCATATATTCCCCGATTACAACGTTCTGCCGCCAACACCCTTTTGCGCACCTCCCAATCCCCATTCCCTCTCATTGCCCAGGACACAAAAACAAAATCTGCAATTATATACGCGATTGCACGTTGCACAGGCGCCTCTACGCCTCCCATGTCCAAACTTAATGCCCTCAATACTGATATCCCGCCCTCTCCCACTGTCCTCAGAACCTTACCCATCCATTCCCTGATACTCCCTAAATTATCACAAAAATACACTACATGAAACACCGTCTCCTCATCCCCGCACACCCGACACGCGCCCTCCACCATCAACCCTCTTTCCCTAGGTGCAGCACCCGACAGCAGCAATATACCATGGAGAAAACGGAAAAATACCTCTCGCACATTTGGTCGCACGAGCATCAACCGTAACCTCTCCCATAAATCCTCCCATGCATACATAGGGTAGATACCCTCAGCCTTCACGACTACCTTCGCCCCTACAGCACGCTCTAAAACACCCACCCGAACTTTATTAGGGTCCCGGACATGCAGCAACGCCCGCAACACATCTTCACACACCCTCATCTCCGACCCTCCCCACCACATTCGCACTTCTTCATGTAAGTCATTCACACCCCTCCCCGCTTGTCCCCGCACATGGCGTAACCCCCACTTTAAATAAATACACTTGACTCTTAACCATAAATCAATCAACTCCAATCCTCCTCTGTTGACCGGTAGGGTAACCACACTCCTACTCAACCAGCACACCCAGAATCCCAAAGAAAATGGAAAACCCTCCTTAACAGCCTCGTAACATCCAGACCTGCTAATGGATATACTGCTGCCACGTGCCAGACTTTACTGTATAACAACATATTCACAACAATCGCACGCTGATGTACTGTCAAATGAGTTGGTCTCAACCCATCCATGCACCCCACCACTCGATCCACAACAAGTCCAGAATTAACCATCCTCGCCTCTCTCGCACTACTCATATACACTATCCCACACACTTTTATCCTGTCCACCATATTCCAACGTACATTCCATCCTCAACTCTCTCTCCCCACCCAATATCCTAAGACCAGTAATTTTGATTTCGCCACATTAACTCTTAAACCGGTAACCCCCACGAAATTATCAATAACATCCTCTACCACACGTAAACTCCTCAGCGCTTGCACGAGTATTGTCGTGTCATCCACGTACCCTATTATTCCCTGCTCTCCACTTCCTACTCCCCAATCCACCTCCATACACGCTCCCACCGCTCTATAGAAAGTGTCTGTTAAACAGGCAAACAACAATTGAGACAGGGGACAACCCTGCCTAATACCCCGACCCATGGATACCCACTCCCCCAACTTCCCATTTACCTGTACACACACTCCCACATCTTTATACAATGCCTCTGCCCAACGCACCACCTCCTCTCCAAAACCCTGCCTACCCTACCACAACACCTCACGTTCTATACTATCATACGCCGCCTGCCAATCTAACGCTAAGACACCTCCCCCCTGCTCCCCTCCCGACCCTTCCACAAAATTCTTTATAATACTATGCCCGTCATACATCGTCCTTCCAGACACACCATATTGTCCTCTCGCAACCACTATATCCACCACACACTTCAGCCTATTTCCTAAAATTTTTGCAAAAATCTTGTAATCGGTGCACAGCAGTGATATTATCCTAAAGTCCCACACCGTGTCTTGTCGCTCACCTTTTGGCACTAAAACCACAACTGCAGTTCCCTGCAACCTGCCCATCCTCCCCTCCCTTTTCATCGTATTCATTAGTTCTACTAAGAAGGACTTCAACACACTCCAATGACTCACATAAAACTCGCAGGGCAAGCCATCCAAACCTGGTGCCTTACCTCGTGCCATCCCTTCTAAAGCCCTCCACACCTCCCCTTCTTCAATATCCTCCCCCAACACCATGCGATCACTGCCACCTAGCACACTAGATACATTCTCCCCCAACCCACCGAAAGCCCTCACATCCACCCCTGCACTCAGTAAATTTCTTCCAAACCACCTATCCACATAATCACTCATCACCTCCGTTGTTCTTAACTCCTGTCCCGTCCTATATCCACCTTAGTCCTCATGTACCACCAGCCTATCAATTTCCATAGCCATACAGTGCTGCTTCTGTCCCCGTAACACACAGGTCGATGGGTGATCTCCCCACACCGCCTCTTCAAATCCACCCTGCACTCTCACCGCATCAAATTTGTCATTCTGCACATCTCGAATCCTCCCTTTTAACAACTCGATTTCCTCCACAGGATACTGCCCTGCCTGCATGTCCCTCTCATAACAACCTTGCAACCTACCCTCGAAATACTGCTGCAACCCATATGTTATCCAACCCTGGTACTTTCCCCATCACACATAAAACTGCCGGATCCTCTCCTTAGCTACCCCATCCCACCACCCCAGCAAGTCACCCACATCCCTACCCTCTCCCCACAAATTCTCCCACATTGTCCCAAAATCTAACCCCGCCTCTTCCACCCCAAGAAGTCTCACATTTAACTTCCAATACCCTGGATACCTCTTAGGCAAGCTGGCCCAAGTCAAGTCCGCATAAACATCTCTATGACCCACGTATACAGCATCTATCGTAGGCACACACATCACCCACACACTCCTCGTCACATATAACCTATCTAGCCTGGCCGCGTATCCCCGTCTATGAAATGTATGCTCAACCATCAGGTCCCCACCTCCAATAACATCCCTTAACCCCACGCCCAGCAAAAGATCCCTTAGACTAACCAAAAAAACACCCTGCCCCCCGTGGCTCTACATCCTTTCTACGTACTACACAATTCCAATCACTGCCTACGATTGTTACCGAGGGAATAGATCGCAAATAATAAATCAAAACATCATGCGCAAACTCATTCTTCACCCGTACATCATGCTCTGCCGGCGCATACACACAAACCACTGCCAGTTGCTCACCCCTCCACCATCCATCTACCAGGAGTACCCTACCCTCCTCCCCTCCCTCACATCTAATTACAACAAACGGGCTTGTCTCCCAAATCAGGATCCCAACCCCACCCTTCAAATGTTCCGAATATGCCACAAACACACGATATCCAGCCACATTCAAATCCTGACCAACCTTCAAATTATGCTCCTGCACAAACACAATATCTATGGCATAACGCCTCAGAAACCCCTGGAGCCACAAACGCTTCACATCTGCACACATCCCATTTACATTTACAGTCATACACCTGAAACCTTCATGAAGGGTTTTACACGCTGCCCTGGAACTCCTTTCATAGGCACATTACCAGCCTTCCTACTTTTCCGACCACGCTCTCCACTGTGAGTGTGATTCCCCCCCCGTTCAAACACCTGACCAGACACACCTGTGGCACCTCCACTCACCACGTCAGCCCACGATTTCTTCCCCGGCCTCTGTACTGGGGTCAAGACATCATCGGAATCAGAGTGCGTTGCCGCCCTCTTTCGCCGAACACTCTCTGCATCCATGATCTGGTCGGGAGATGCCTCACAATGTACCTCCTCTGTCACCTCGACCACGGTCACCACTCCCGTAGAAGCGGCACCCTCAGTCAGCTGACTGCCTCTCCTCTCGTCATCGCACTCCTCTGGTCTTCCACCGACTGTACATCATCCCCAGCTCTCGTCGTCTCCAAAAACCTGTCCGTCAACTGCTCTAAAGCCATATCCTCCACTTGTTCCTCGCCACTCAGCTTGGTCTCCTCTTCCACCAAAGCGGAGACCATAGAGCCTACAGGCATTGATGGGTTCGACCCCACCATCGGGAACTCTCTCTCCACCTCCTCGCTCCAAGAACTATGGCCATTTGCAGGTGTCCCACTGACAGGCCCCGCCATCGGGTCAGGCCCTTGCTCCGTCCCTCTGTCTGCATCCTGTCGTCACTGCTGCCTCCCACACTGGGCTGCCATATGGTCATAAGCGCCACATAGCCTGCAAGTCTTGCTCTGCCCTGCATAACACACCATAACTTGTGTCCAGAAGTCTTCTAGGATGACAAACGATGGTATAGAATCCCTCAGCGTCATCCTCAGATTGAATGTACCTTCCGGCAAGCCGGCGTACGCCCCATCCACCCAAGTACCTGCTGTTGCCAAGTAAACATTCAAAAACGTTCCTTAGGTTTGCCTCGTCAGCTTCGAAAGGCACATTACGTACCTTCACCCAGGTGTAGTGTCTCGACACATCAATGAGACGAACTCGTATTGCCGAGTTAACGTCCACACAGCCATCTTGATACTTCTCCACCAGGCGTTCATACACTGCCGTCGATCGTAGCTTGACGAATATCCGGTAAGCCCCATTGAGCAATACTCCATACAGATCCTGATCAGCAATGCCGTATGTGTCGCGAATAATCATAGGTAGAATCACCTGTGTGGACTGAGGTGTAACTACACCCCGCACTAAATCAAAGCACACAGTGTTGACACGCCTTCTTGTATTCTGCGCCATCTTGAGAAAATCTAACTGTGCAGAAAGGCCTCTCAACCGGGAGCGTGTGCGCAGCCCAACTACACAGCCCGAGAGCGATATGGTCAATTACCAATCTTTGTAAATACTTATTCTTAAGTTATTGACGAGTTCAGGGTATGATCCTAAATTTGCGGTTAATTAATGTTATGTTTCTTCAGAATGGTGAATGTGAATATATTTTAATGTGAGAATGGGAGGGGGGAAAGCATCAGCTGTGTGTCAGTACAGGCAATAGTAATACTTTGTATAACGTGGGGTTTGCAGGATATGTTGTGAGTTGTGTTTGGTTGTAATACTGCCATTATGTATGGTGTGTTTATTTTCTGTACTGGGGTTGTGATATTTGGAGTTTATTGTTAATATTCAGTATTATGATTCATTTTATTATACTTTTATACCTTGTATTTGTCCTATGTTTTAAATTAAATATAAAAAAAAGCCTTCTAAACCAGCCAAACTGCCAGTCAAACTACAGCAGTTAATTAAGAGTCCCTGCTGCTCTGATTCCCTGTTCAACACCAACCAGTTGGGTGAGAGCTTGTTCCCAGCCGGGTTGACATTACGTTTTCCCACCCTAATACTTGGTGATAGACACTCACTAACATTGTGACGTCACACAGTGCTGCTTGTGGGCGGGAATCACCCTGTCCCTTTCTCAGTTTAAGGATAGACCTACAGGCGACAGGCTAGGCTGGGCTTTTCCCACACAACTCCCAACCGTCATATTTCCACGGAACCCTTCCTTCCAACACAAGTATTATATGTACATATTGTAAATATCTTGATAAAGGAATATACAGGTATAAAATAACTGCCTACTTGTGAGTGCTTTTGCCTTTATCAGTGTGAATTGTGTCTTGTCTAAACACTTAATTTATGGCCAGGTAGAATGGTACACCAAGCCTTTATCTGTGTATCTGTGTTCCTAATAGTATATATATATATATATATATATATATATATATATATATATATATATATATATATATATATATATATATATATATATATATATATATATATATATGGGGTCCACTTCTGGTGTAAATTGTGGGACCCATAGCCTCGGAATATATATATATATATATATATATATATATATATATATATATATATATATATATATATATATATATATATATATATATATATATATATATATATAATGTTGACGTGTTCATACACTAGTACACTCACCAATATTAATGTTCTGTCACTTTACATGAAGAGCAACACAAATCAAGTAATATTGAAGTTTTTGAAGCCAGCATTACGAAATAATTTCAAATATTTAGTGGAAGGAGGGAAGGAAGGTAGTGGTATACGTGGTGGAGGAGGAGGGATGAAGGGTGGTAGTGGTGGTGGAGGGATGGAAGGTGGTGGTGGAGGGATGGATGGTGGTGGTATATGTGGTGGTGGAGAGATGGATGGTGGTGGTATATGTGGTGGTGGAGGGATGGATGGTGGTGGTGGTGGTGGGATGGAAGGTGGTGGTGGTGGGTTGGAGGGATGGAAGGTGGTTGTGGAGGGGTGGACGGTGGAGGTGGAGGGACAGAAGGTTGTGGTGGTGGGGTGGAGGGTGGTGGTTGAGGAATTGAAGGTGGGGGTGGTGGAGGGATGGAATGTTGTGGTTGTGGAGTGGAGGGATGGAAGGTGGTTGTGGAGGGGTGAACGGTGGTGGTGGAGGGATGGAAGGTTATTGTGGTGGGTAGGAGGGATGGAAGGTGGGGATGGTGAAGGGGTGGGAGGTTGTGGGTGTGGGGTGGAGGGATGGAAGGTGGAAGGATGTAAGGTGGTATGGAGTGGTGAACGGTGATGATGGAGGGATGGAAGGTGGGGTGGTGGAGGGATGGAAGGTTTTGGTGATGGAGGGATGGAAGGTGGTTGTGGAGGGGGGTGTAGGAATGGTAGGTGGGGGTGGTGGAGGGATGGAATGTTGTGGGTGTGGGGTGGAGGGATGGAAGGTGGTTGTGGAGGGATGGAAGGTGGTTGTGGAGGGGTGGAGGGTGGGGGTGTTGGAAGGGTGGGTGGGGGTGGTGGAGGGATGGAATGTTGTGGGTGTGGGGTGGAGGGATGGATGGTGGTTGTGGAGGGGTGAACGGTGGTGATGGAGGGATGGAAGGTTATGGTGGTGGGGAGGAGGGATGGAAGGTGAAGGGATGGAAGGTGGTTGTGGAGGGGTGGACAGTGGTGGTGGAGGGATGGAAGGTGGGGGTGGTGGAGAGATGGAAGGTTGTGAGTGTGGGGTGGAGGGATGGAAAGTAGGGGTGGTGAAAGGATGGAAGGTTGTGGGTGTGAGGTGGAGGGATGGAGGTGGAGGTGGTGGAGGGATGGAAGGTGGTTGTGGAGGGGTGAACGGTGGTGGTGGAGGGATGGAAGGGGGGGTTGGTGGAAGGACGGAAGGTTGTAGGTGTGGGGTGGAGGGATGGAAGGTAGGGGTGGTGGAGAGATGGAAGGTGGGGGTGGTGGAGGGATGGAAGGTGGTAGTGGAGGGATGGACGGTGGTGGTGGAGGGATGGAAAGTGGGGGTGGTGGAGGAATGGAAGGTGGGGGTGGTGGAGGGATGGAAGGTGGGGCTGGTGGAGGGATGGAAGGTTGTAGTGGAGGGGTGGACGGTGGTGGTGGAGAGATGGAAGGTGGGGGTGGTGGAGGGATGGAAGGTGGTGGTGGAGGGGTGGACGGTGGTGGTGGAGGGATAGAAGGTGGGGGTGGTGGAGGGATGGAAGGTGGGGATGGTGGAGGGATGGAAGGTGGGGGTGTTGGAGGGATGGAAGGTGGTTGTGGAGGGGTGGACGGTGGTGGTGGAGAGATGGAAGGTGGGGGTGGTGGAGGGATGGATGGTGGTGGTGGTGGGGTGGACGGTGGTGGTGGAGAGATGGAAGGTGGGGGTGGTGGAGGGATGGAAGGTGGTAGTGGAGGGATGGACGGTGGTGGTGGAGGGATGGAAGGTGGGGCTGGTGGAGGAATGGAAGGTGGGGGTGGTGGAGGGATGGAAGGTGGGGCTGGTGGAGGGATGGAAGGTTGTAGTGGAGGGGTGGACGGTGGTGGTGGAGAGATGGAAGGTGGGGGTGGTGGAGGGATGGAAGGTGGTGGTGGAGGGGTGGACGGTGGTGGTGGAGGGATAGAAGGTGGGGGTGGTGGAGGGATGGAAGGTGGGGATGGTGGAGGGATGGAAGGTGGGGGTGTTGGAGGGATGGAAGGTGGTTGTGGAGGGGTGGACGGTGGTGGTGGAGAGATGGAAGGTGGGGGTGGTGGAGGGATGGAAGGTGGTAGTGGAGGGGTGGACGGTGGTGGTGGAGAGATGGAAGGTGGGGGTGGTGGAGGGATGGAAGGTGGTAGTGGAGGGATGGACGGTGGTGGTGGAGAGTTGGATGGTGGGTGTGGTGGTGGGATGGAAGGTGGTAGTGGAGGGGTGGACGGTGGTGGTGGAGGGATGGAAGGTGGGGATGGTGGAGGGATGGAAGGTGGGGGTGGTGGAGGGATGGAAGGTGGGGTGGTGGAGGGATGGAAGGTGGGGGTAGTAGAGGTATGGCAGTGAGGAATAAGGAGAGGACAAGATGAAACCATGACGTAATTGAAATAAGAGAACAACATTCTCCTCGTCCTTCATTATCACGTTCTTTTTTCTCTTCTTCCCTTCATTCTTTAACTCTGCTCTGGATTGTTTTGTGTCATCAACCTTCTTGTTACATTGTTCTCCTCTGCACTTACCTCTTCTCTATACTCATTCCTCTCTTTGACTCAAGATTATTTATTTCAAGGTGTCCCTTTGCTCGATCGCCAGCGCACTCAGCTCACACACTGAGGTCCGGGGTTCGGATCACCGGTACGGCTGAAAAACATTAGGGACGTGTTTCCATAAGACACCTGCTGTCCCTGTTCAACCATCAGTATAAAATGGGTACCTGGGTGTCAGTCCACTGGTGTGGGTCGCATCCTGGGACAAAACTGACCTAATTTGCCCAAAATGCTCAGCATAATAAGCGACTTTCTATACAGTAGTATGTCATTGACGTCAGCTAGGACTGTATACCTTTTATATGTACTTGTAGAAATAGAAATATTATTATTATTAACCGTTTTCTCCTTCCAGCCAGATGAAGCAGCCAGTACTCTATGATTTCTTTACTTCCGTAGGATCAAATCTTCCTAGCAAAATCTTAAGCATTGGAGAGTAACTACCTCGCCAGAAATTATCCAAACTCACTCTGGCCCCAAATAATCCTACTGAGGTCTCTTTGATAATAAATTCAATAAAAAATAAGGCAGGAAACTTAGCTTTTGTACCACCCCTAAAGTACAAAAAAACCGCTCATTCTGCTAACACCTGCTGTTGCATCATTGTTCATCAAATCATTAGAAACCAACACTTTCCCAACAATGCTTAAGATAGCAAGAGTTTTTCCCATTACATAAAAGAGATCCAACTGTTGTCAATAACTCTAAGACAAAATCTAGCTTGCCATTATTATCTAAAATCCTCGAAAAATATACTCACAATATACTCAACTCCTACTAGTTTGGTTTCATGCGAAGAAAAAGAACAAATGCAACACTTTCTTTATGCCGCTCTTGAGAATAATGAATATCCACTGGGTCTCTTCATTCTCCCGACGAAAGCATCCGATACAGGGGACCACAACATTCTGCATCTTCAACTAGAACATTATGGTATCACAGGTTATGCTAATGCATACCTCAAGTCGTACCTTTACAGCAGACAACTCGACCTAGGGGTGTCTCATGACAATGTTTTCGGCCCTTTGTTTTTTCTCATATACAGCAATGATGTTCTAATTGTATCTCGATTGTTTAAATGTGTCCTGCTTGCAGATGACACAACTTTTGTCACCTTCCACTCACACCCAAATTCTCTCAGTAACACTGTTAATGAGGAGATAATAAAGATATCTGCCTGGATAACTAACAATATACTATCTCTTAAAATTTATAAGACCTTCTACATGATGTTTGGGAACAGAGCTGCAAACATTCAGCTAAATATAATTAACTGTTCTCCTTTACAAGACAAACCGAGGGAAAATCCTTAGGTCCGTCTTGACAGCAACTTGAAATTCAACTCTCACATCCAACACATAACAAAAAAGGAATCCGAATCAGATGGAATTTTATCTAAGATGTGTTACTATTTTCTTTAAACAGCACTACTTACATTAACTACTCTCTAATCTATGGTATTTGTGCCTAGGGATCTACTATAGCAAATCACCTAAAGCCAATAATAACTCAACAAAAAGCGGCTGTGCGAATGATCACCCAGTCTAGTGCCACACAACACACTCCCCCAGCTCTTCAAAAGTTTAAACTTACTCAACATAAATAATACTTTCTCATACTGTTGTGGACAATCATTTCTAATATAAACTCTGCTCTGAAACTTTCTTGATAACTGTAACAGAGTTCTTCGATATCCCCCATGTTCGACTCAACCTGTGTAAAAACTCGAGGCGCGTAAAAAGCTCTTAAATCTTGAACTTTAAAAAGCACCTCCTTACCTTAATGTGATCCCGATAGTAATATAATATATCAAACAAATACTGAAACCTGTTACCATTCGATTCTGACCCTGCTCTTCTTATTCCAACTTTCCTTCATCTGCCATATATTATTTGACAGGCATATACTATCTCATTATATTTTGCATTAGTTCTGGTAACTAGTATATCTCATCCTGCTAAACTTGACAATTATATCTTCTTACTGTGATTTTTATTTTGGATTAACTGAATAAATTTTAATATAACATAGGCTAAGTGTTGCCCGAGATGCTATGCATTGTATGGGCCTTCAGTTTATTATATGTTCTGTGCAGTACTGTTCAAATTTAGATCAATAGCTGGATTTTATCTGACCAACATTCCTAACAACCTCCACAAACGTCATATCAAATTATTTTACTAAAACTTCCAATAAATTGCTTAAAAAATTACAGTAGTAGTTATAAGTATTTATTAGATTAGTTTTAAGCCTTTCGGAAATATTATGCATGACCAGGGACTTTCTATTATATCGTTACCCTTTTTCTATGAAACGTGTAAACCATGTGTTTTATTTATCAATTCTTATTTCATCCTTCTCTGTTTTATTTAATCTTATCAGCTTGTAAAACAGCGATATAATTTTCCATCAATTCCCCAGCTCTTAACCATAAAAAATCCTTTGGAATAATATAAGCTGGCTGCAAAATCATTTTTGTGGGTATATGCAACGTTTGGTTTATTTTCATGTTGTACAGCATATCATCAAATAAAGTATATTGAACTGGCATATTGAATTGAAATTTCATACCTCTCTGCCATTGATATTTTTTTTTATTCTTCTCTCCTCTGCTCATCTTTCTCCTTCTTTACTTCTGATTCCAACAACACTACAGTGGTCATAACACCTGAGAACCGTAGTGCATGACGTTATTGTACCAGGTGAATTATTGACATCGTCATGCATGAATAATTCTCTAATAAATTCCATTCTGGGAATTCTTACCCGAGAATAACACACTTGTTAATATAAAGATACTCTCTTGTCCGTAATACGTTTACTGACTTCCACGGCCTCTTTAAGGAAAGCGATAGTGCGTTGGTTCCGCTGAAGAGCTCTTGATTCCAATTAAAAAACAAGAAGAGCTTTTCTGTGGATGATTGTAATTGTTAACAACGATAACATAAGGGAATGCTCGTAATACTGTAAATAGGGAAAGCTGTCAGGTTGCAGAAAGATTTGCAAGCACCGGATGTGATCAGTGCTGCTACAGAGAATAGTGAGCCTATTCAACGTTAGCGAAACTAGGGTCATTCTAGAGAAGGATGCGAAAGAATTAGAAGAATATAAAACAAAGATGGGAGAATAGCAATGAGAGAATTGCCAGAGCGATGAAGATTCCTGCAGATATAAGTAAACAAACGTTGCTATTTAAAGAAATTGTTGAAAAAGATAATTATGTCAGCCATAAAAATTAAATAGCAAAAAATGTCAAGACAAATAATAGATAAAATGAAAAATCAAAGATACAAAAGGCAGAAAAAGTTTAGCATAGCTCTTCATATTGGCCATTATTTTTAGTAAAATATATATAAAATGGTTACGAAAAGGTAATTCACTAAAACCGTATTTACGATTGCATATATATGGAATGATTGTTAAAGATACCTAAAGATATAGGAAAAACAAGCTACTTTTAACGTCTATGATTGGGTATAACGTTTCAGATGATCCTTGTGGTACATGCTAAGTACATTACAATTTAACCGTCGTTCATCACACGCCCATTGGCATCACCTCAAATCGAATCGAGGACGGCGAGATCTGTCGTAAGATGGGAAGGAAGAAGGATATGGAAGGATGGAAATAACTGGAAAAGGATGGGGAGGAGGGGAAGAGGAGGAATCAAGGCAAGTGGCCCAACCACTTTGGGACATGTGGTACAAAAGTACTGGAGACGTAGATAGACAGGCTTGACTGATGTCATTACTTGGCTCACTAGGAGAGGAGGGCGAAGGCAGCGGTAGGGGCTGGGAGTGTCAGAAGGCAGCAAGCAGGATGAGTTGGTTATGGTCTTAAACCGTTTATCAGTGCGGTAAATTGTTTTCGGGAGATTGTATCACACTTATGGGAGAGCTGTAGTAGTATTCGTTGGCTTGGAGTTGGTGGAGTATCTGGTTGTAGGTAGGGAATGGTCTTTCTTCGCTTTGGTACGATACAGTGTTGTCTTGGAGATGTTGGATGAGTTCTAGGCGAGTCATGCTTGCAGGGTACAGCCTCGTGGTGTAGAATATGAGTCCTTTGTGTTTAACCCATGGTGTTCCAGGTAATCGACGTGAGGTAAGTAGAGAAGGCGGTGGTGGAGTAGAGGAAGGTGTTGTTGCTTCGTTTTCAACTTCAGTAGACGAATTAGAAGATGTTTCTGGTGGTAAGGCTTCTGATTTGTTGGATTCAGTGAGAGGTGGTGGCGGTGGAGGCTTCTCATTGGTCGTTGTTGGATTGACGTCACTAGTTGGTGGTGTTGATGGAACTTCTGCAGAAGAGTTGGCGATTAAGTTTTTGGTGAAATTGAGAATTTCTTCAGAAGGTGGAGATGCTGGAAATGTAAATGAAGGCATGTTATTTAATGCAAATAACTCGTTGATGGTAGAGTTAAATGATCCAGGTACAGCCATGTTTTGCATATGAGTGTATAGTAGACAGTAGTGAATCTTCGTTACGTCACATGTTGGAGGAGTGATGGTAGTGGCGGTGGTGGAGGCGGGCTGAGTAGATGCTTGAAGTAATTTTGTAGTGTCTGCTTGTATTTTTGCAATTGCTGCATACGTTGGAGTGTTGCTAGTAGGTTTTTTCTTTGCTGCATCTTGTGTTTTCTTCATAATATCCTTTCTTGTAGGACATTTTGCTGCCATTGTATGGTGATCATTACTCTTGCAGTTTAAGCACGCTGGTTGTGTTGGAGCAGCAGCGGTGCAGGAACTGAAGGCGTGTCCCTCACTACCACATGTAGTGCAGAACTTCTTGTCTTTTACTGGACATGCTTTGGTGGTGTGATGGTATGAATAACAGTTCCAGCAATATTGGATGTAGTGATATCTCTCTGCTTCAATGTAGGTAGGGCTGATGTAGTAGTAGTAGACAGCAAGACCTTCGTTCAGTGCAGTGACAGCCATGTTCACGTCTGTGAAGGTGACCTTGATCATGGACGTTGCATTTGGGATTTTTGTAATGCTGTCAACAGTAGCCCAAGTATTTTGCGTCTCGATGGATGACTTGAGTTCAGCAGGTGTTTGAGACGTCAGAATCTTGTCCAGTTTTTTTAGGAATACTGATTTCCTTGCCCTGAGGGCAGGAGATGACGTAACAGTAAACCCTTGAGTAGTAAGAGTAGTGATGGCTTATGTAGTGAGTAGTTTCTCTGCTTCAGCATCATCGTGACACACAACAATGAATGCTTCTTTCAGTGACAATATGGTGTTGAATTTTACTTCCAGAGCTAATGTGGAAGATTAACGCGCAGATAAAGCATGAATCATCACCTCTAGACCAGCCAAACCGGCAGTTCAGCTGGAGCAGTTTATTTAGGGGCCCCACTGCTCTGGTAGGGTGTTCAGTTCAAACATGGACCAATAAAGTGAGAGCTCGTCCCCAGTCTAATCAGTCGAACTTATGCTTTCCCACCTGACTGGGCAGCTCACTAACACTGGTTACACTTATACACACTGGTCTGTCTTGAGGTGTAAAACCAACTGTACTGACTGGCTCATCTGTATATATATATAAATATATATATATATATATATATATATATATATATATATATATATATATATATATATATATATATATATATATATATATATATATATATATATATATATATATATATATCCAGCAGGCGTGCCTGAGCGTGTTCGATAGGAGTGAATGGAGACTAATGTATTTGGGACCTGACGAGCTGTTGGAGTGTGAGCAGGGTAATATCTAGTGACGGGATTCAGGGAAACCGGTTATTTTTATATAGCCGGCCGTGAGTCCTGGAAATGGGAAGTACAATGCCTGCACTCTAAAAAAGGGGTTTGGGATATTGGCAGATTGGAGGGATATGTTGTGTACCTTTATGCGTATGTGCTTCTAAACTGCTGTATTCTGGGCACCTCTGCAAAAACAGTGATTATGTGTGAGTGAGGTGAAAGTGTTGAATGATGATGAAAGTATTTTCTTTTGGGAGATGTTCTTTCTTTTTGGGTCACCCTGCCTTGGTGGGAGACGGCCGACTTGTTATATATATTTTATTATTATTATTATCACACAGGCCGATTCCCACCAAGGCAGGGTGGCCCGAAAAAGAAAAACTTTCACCATCATTCACTCCATCACTGTCTTGCCAGAAGGGTGCTTTACACTACAGTTTTTAAACTGCAACATTAACACCCCTCCTTCAGAGTGCAGGCACTGTACTTCCCATCTCCAGGACTCACGTCCGGCCTGCCGGTTTCCCTGAACCCCTTCATAAATGTTACTTTGCTCACACTCCAACAGCACGTCAAGTATTAAAAACCATTCGTCTCCATTCACTCCTATCAAACACGCTCACGCACGCCTGCTGGAAGTCCAAGCCCCTCGCACACAAAACCTCCTTTACCCCCCTCCCTCCAACCTTTCCTAGGCCGATCCCCTACCCCGCCTTCCTTCCACTACAGACTGATACACTCTTGAAGTCATTCTGTTTCGCTCCATTCTCTCTACATGTCCGAACCACCTCAACAACCCTTCCTCAGCCCTCTGGACAACAGTTTTGGTAATCCCGCACCTCCTCCTAACTTCCAAACTACGAATTCTCTGCATTATATTCACACCACACATTGCCCTCAGACATGACATCTCCACTGCCTCCAGCCTTCTCCTCGCTTCAACATTCATCACCCATGCTTCACACCCATATAAGAGTGTTGGTAAAACTATACTCTCATACATTCCCCTCTTTGCCTCCATGGACAAAGTTCTTTGTCTCCAGAGACTCCTAAGTGCACCACTCACCCTTTTCCCCTCATCAATTCTATGATTCACCTCATCCTTCATAGACCCATCCGCTGACACGTCCACTCCCAAATATCTGAATACATTCACTTCCTCCATACTCTCTCCCTCCAATCTGATATCCAATCTTTCATCACCTAATATTTTTGTTATCCTCATAACCTTACTCTTTCCTGTATTCACTTTTAATTTTCTTCTTTTGCACACCCTACCAAATTCATCCACCAATCTCTGCAACTTCTCTTCAGAATCTCCCAAGAGCACAGTGTCATCAGCAAAGAGTAACTGTGACAACTCCCACTTTATGTGTGATTCTTTATCTTTTAACTCCACGCCTCTCGTCAAGACCCTCGCATTTACTTCTCTTACAACCCCATCTATAAATATATTAAACAACCACGGCGACATCACACATCCCTGTCTAAGGCCTACTTTTACTGGGAAATAATTTCCCTCTTTCCTATGTACTCTAACTTGAGCCTCACTATCCTCGTAAAAACTCTTCACTGCTTTCAGTAACCTACCTCCTACACCATACACCTGCAACATCTGCCACATTGTCCCCCTATCCACCCTGTCATACGCCTTTTCCAAATCCATAAATGCCACAAAGTCCTCTTTAGCCTTATCTAAATACTGTTCACTTATATGTTTCACTGTAAACACCTGGTCCACACACCCCCTACCTTTCCTAAAACCTCCTTGTTCATCTGCTATCCTATTCTCAGTCTTACTTTTAATTCTTTCAATAATAACTCTACCATACACTTTACCAGGTATACTCAACAGACTTATCCCCCTATAATTTTTGCACTCTCTTTTGTCCCCTTTGCCTTTATACAAAGGAACTATGCATGCTCTCTGCCAATCCCTAGGTACCTTACCCTCTTCCATACATTTATTAAATAATTGCACCAACCACTCCAAAACTATATCCCCACCTGCTTTTAACATTTCTATCTTTATCCCATCAATCCCGGCTGCCTTACCCCCTTTCATTTTACCTACTGCCTCACAAACTTCCCTCACACTCACAACTGGCTCTTCCTCACTCCTACAAGATGTTATTCCTCCTTGCCCTATACACGAAATCACAGCTTCCCTATCTTCATCAACATTTAACAATTCCTCAAAATATTCCCTCCATCTTCCCAATACCTCTAACTCTCCATTTAATAACTCTTCTCTCCTATTTTTAACTGAAAAATCCATTTGTTCTCTAGGCTTCCTTAACTTGTTAATCTCACTCCAAAACTTTTTCTTATTTTCAACAAAATTTGTTGATAACATCTCACCCACTCTCTCATTTGCTCTCTTTTTACATTGCTTCACCACTCTCTTAACCTCTCTCTTTTTCTCCATATACTCTTCCCTCCTTGCATCACTTCTACTTTGTAAAAACTTCTCATATGCTAACTTTTTCTCCCTTACTACTCTCTTTACATCATCATTCCACCAATCGCTCCTCTTCCCTCTCGCACCCACTTTCCTGTAACCACAAACTTCTGCTGAACACTCTAACACTACATTTTTAAACCTACCCCATACCTCTTCGACCCCATTGCCTATGCTCTCATTAGCCCATCTATCCTCCAATAGCTGTTTATATCTTTCCCTAACTGCCTCCTCTTTTAGTTTATAAACCTTCACCTCTCTCTTCCCTGATGCTTCTATTCTCCTTGTATCCCATCTACCTTTTACTCTCAGAGTGTAGCTACAACTAGAAAGTGATCTGATATATCTGTGGCCCCTCTATAAACATGTACATCCTGAAGTCTACTCAACAGTCTTTTATCTACCAATACATAATCCAACAAACTACTGTCATTTCGCCCTACATCATATCTTGTATACTTATTTATCCTCTTTTTCTTAAAATATGTATTACCTATAACGAAACCCCTTTCTATACAAAGTTCAATCAAAGGGCTCCTATTATCATTTACACCTGGCACCCCAAATTTAATTACCACACCCTCTCTAAAAGTTTCTCCTACTTTAGCATTCAGGTCCCCTACCACAATTACTCTCTCACTTGGTTCAAAGGCTCCTATACATTCACTTAACATCTCCCAAAATTTCTCTCTCTCCTCTGCATTCCTCTCTTCTCCTGGTGCATACACGCTTATTATGACCCACTTCTCGCATCCAACCTTTACTTTAATCCACATAATTCTTGCATTTACACATTCATATTCTCTTTTCTCCTTCCATAACTGATCATTCAACATTACTGCTACCCCTTCCTTTGCTCTAACTCTCTCAGATACTCCAGATTTAAACCCATTTATTTCCCCCCACCGAAACTCCCCTACCCCTTTCAGCTTTGTTTCGCTTAGGGCCAGGACATCCAACTTCTTTTCATTCATAACATCAGCAATCATCTGTTTCTTGTCATCTGCACTACATCCACGCACATTCAAGCATCCAAGTTTTATAAAGTTTTTCTTCTTCTATTTTTTAGTAAATATCTACAGGAGAAGGGGTTACTAGCCCATTGCTCCCGGCATTTTAGTCGCCTCATACGACACGCATGGCTTACGGAGGAAAGATTCTTTTCCACTTCCCCATGGACAATAGAAGAAATAAAGAAGAACAAGAGCTATGTAGAAAAAGGAGAAAAACCTAGATGTATGTATATATATATATATATATGCATGTGCATGTCTGTGAAGTGTGACCAAAGTGTAAGTTGGAGTAGCAAGATATCCCTGTTATCTAGCGTGTTTATGAGACAGAAAAAGACACCAGCAATCCTACCATCATGCAAAACAGTTACAGGTTTCTGTTTCACAGTCATCTGGCAGGACGGTAGTACTTCCCTGGGTGGTTGCTGTCTACCAACCTACTACCTATATATATATATATATATATATATATATATATATATATATATATATATATATATATATATATATATATATATATATATGTATATATATATACATATATATATATATATATACCACGAATGAGTGGTATTGAACAATAACAACACTGCGACTAGCCAAGGAGTCGAACCCATGGTGCTTTGGCCTTCCTCATGGTGAGCGAAAACACATGGTGCTCTAGTTCATGGGGCCAAACAGTTCTTAAGAATGACGCACCCACCCCAACTAGGTGTTGTACCCGTCATCCGAGGACATACGGCTCTGTGGATACCTCTGAGCTAATTTTATTCTGCTCCCTGTTTGGTGTACTAGTCCAACGAGCAGTATTTTATATTATTGTACTCCTTGGCTAGTCTCAGTGTTATCATTGATCAATACAACTCGTTCATGGTTACAATAATATAAAATACTGATCATTGGACTAGTACAACAAACAGGGAGTAGAATGAAATTAGCTCAGAGGCATCCACACCACCGTATGTCTTCGGATAATGGGTACAACGCTTAGCTTGGCTTGGTGCGTCATTCTTGAGGATTGTGTGGTTCCGTGGACTAGAGCGCCATGTGTTTTCGTTCACTATGAAGCGGGCCAAAACAGCATGGGTTCAACTCCTTGGCTAGTCGCAGTGCTATTATTGATCAGTATCACTCGTTTGTGGGTAGAATAATAATAAATACTGCTCCTCGGGCTAGTACACCAAACAGGGAGTAGAATGAAATTAGCTCAGAGGCACCACACAGTGAGGGGGGCCAAAGCCGCATGGGTTCGACTGCTTGGCTAGTCTTAAGAACATAAGAACATAATAAAGAAGGAACACTGCAGCAGACCTACTGACCCATGCGGAGCAGGTTCATGCCCCCTTCCCTCGGATTAGCACAATGACCCACCTATTCTGGTCACCTCCACTCAAGGAAGGAGCACGGCAACAGACCCAGCAGCAGAAGCTAGTCAGGTCCAACTCACACCCACCCACACGCACTCATGTATTTATCTAAACCTATTTTTAAAAATACACAACGTTTTATCCTCAATAACTGTACTCGGGAGTTTGTTCCACTCATCCACAACTCTATTACCAAACCAGTGCTTTTCTATATCCTTCGTGAATCTGAATTTTTCCAACTTGAAGCCATTGCTGCGACTCCTGTCGTGGCTGGAAATTTTCAGCACGCTATTTACATCCCCTTTATTTATTCCTGTTTTCCATTTATACACCTCGATCATATCCCCTCTAATTCTACGCCTATCGAGAGAGTGCAGATTAAGGGCTCTCAGTCTTTCCTCATATGGAAGATTTCTGATACATAGGATCATCTTTGTCGTCCTCCTCTGTACGTTTTCCAGAGCATTTATATCCATTCTGTAATACGGTGACCAGAACTGAGCAGCATAGTCTAAATGAGGCGTATCCAATGATATATAGAGTTGAAGAACAGCCTGACGACTTCTATTATTTATACTTCTAGATATGAAGCCAAGAATTCTGTTAGCATTATTGCGAACACTAATGCACTGTTGTCTTGGTTTTAGATTACTGCTAAACAGAACTCCTAAATCCTTTTCACAATCAGTAGTATTAAGATCTACATTATTTAGTTTACATGTCGCATGGTTATTTTCCTGACCATAATTTAGAACTTTGCATTCGTCTATATTAAACCGCATCTGCCACTTCTCCGACCATTGCATCAGTCTATTCAAATCATCCTGGAGTGCTCTAGTGTCCTCATTAGAATGAACTGGACGGCCTATTTTGGTGTCATCAGCAAATTTGCTTATGTCGTTATTATTTCCCTCATCTATGTTGTTTATGTAAACTGTGAACAACAACGGGCCCAAAATAACAAAAAAAAAGGCACAATACCGTGACTGGAACGATACACAAATAACCCGCACGTAAAAGAGAGAGTGTGACTTTGTAAATGGTCCAAGTCGGACCGAAACGTCGTCGTAAGCTTCTCTCTTTTATGTGCGGGTTATTTGTGTAACGGGCCCAATACTGACCCCTGAGGAACACCGCTTGTGACGTGCCCCATTCTGATTTCTCCCCATTTATGCAAACTCTCTGCTGCCTATTTGTCAGCCATGCTTCTACCCAGGAAAATTTTTTTCTCCTATTCCATGTGCCTTAAGTTTCCTCAATAGCCTCTGATGTGGAACTCTGTCAAAAGTCTTACTGAAGTTCATATACACAATATCATATTCATTACCATGATCTACCTCCTCAAACACCTTAGTGAAAAAAGTTAGTAAATTCGTAAAACCGTGTTGAGATTCATTAATCAATCTGTGCCTATCAAGATGGCCACGAATTGCTTCGGCAATTATTGATTCCATAAATTTTCCCACTATGGATATAAGGCGCATTGGTCTATAGTTCGAAGCCAATGACCTGTCACCTGCCTTGTAAATAGGTATTACATTTGCCATTTTCCACTTATCAGGCACTATTGGAGTTTGTAGTGATATGTTGAAAAGATTAGCAGAAGGTATGCTAAGTTCCTCTTTACATTCCTTTAACACCCTTGCAAACAGTTCATCAGGGCCTGGGGATTTGTTAGGTTGTAGTTTCTCTATTTGTCTGAGGACCATGTCACTAGTTACTGCAATCGTGCATAGTTTATTATCGTCCTGTTCTACATAATTTATTATTTCTGGAATATCACTAGTATTTTCCTGGGTGAAAACTGAGAGGACGTATGTATTGAGAACTTCACACATATCCTTATCACTGTCAGTGAGCTGACCAGAGTTACTCTTAAGTGAGCCTATTTTGTCCCTAATCTTACTTCTGTGTACCTGAAAGAACCCTTATGGGTTAGTCTTTGAATCCCTTGTGACCTTAGCCTCATAATCCCTTTTTGTTTTTCTTATTCCTTTCTTTATTTCTCTCTTTAATTGAATACATTGATTTCTTAACTGCCCATCCCTTCTTTTGATACGCCTATATGTGCCTCTCTTTTGACCAATGAGATGTTTTAAAATGTTGTTTATCCATTTGGGATCATTTTTTTTTATATCTAATTTTCCTACTCGGAACAAAAGTTGTCTGCACTGCTAGAACTATGCTCTGAAAAATGTCATATTAGCAACCAAGATCATCTACTTGACGCATAGTCAGGACATCCCAATTTAGCTCACCCAGGTAATTTTTTCAGTCCCACGAAGTCGGCCATTAGAAAATCTGGGACAGAGATTTGATCGTAGTTATTTGTGTAATTCCATGATATATTGAAACTAAGTGATTTGTGATCACTTTCCCCAAGCTCATCATTAACCTCTTTTTAGGCAAGAACCAAGTCAAGCAGATTGTTTCCTCTATTTGGTTCTGTCACAACCTGTTCTAAAAAGCAATCCTGAACCGTATCAAGAAAGTCACTAGACTCAAGATTTCCTGTCATATTGTTCCAATCAGTTTGTCTAAAGTTAAAATCTCCCATTGTCACAACATTTTCATATCTTGAAGTCTTATGAATTTCGTCCAATAACAGCTTACTGCACTCGCTATCAAGGTTTGGGCGCCTATAAATCACACTCAAAATTAATTTGTCACGACCCTCGACAAACTGTAGCCAAACAGATTCTGTGTTCGATGTTTCTAAACTTATATCATGTCTAAGACGACAATTTAAATTTTCTCTGACTACATCGCCACTCCACCACCCATCCTGTCAACCCTATCGTTGTGGAATAGTTTATAACCTTGTATGTTGCATTCAGAAGGCATTTCTCTATCTTTCAGGTTGAACCAGGTCTCTGTTATACCAATAATATCTATATTACCTACACTTGCAACTAATCTTAGCTCATCTATCTTATTTCTTATACTCTTACTATTTGTATAGTAAACCTTAAGGGAGCTAGTTACTCGTTGCTCTCTACTATCTCTCTTTGTTTGATGATCAATTGATTTGCCATTACTAGCAACTTTATTTTGAATATTGTCTTTTAAACATATCCCTGAGATATCCCGGTAATAACTGCTGTTTTTAACCATAATACTGCAGCCTGATTGTGTCCCACAAACACCCATACCTCTATAATCTATCAGTTTAAATTCCTACATATGAAGGCTTACTCAGCCCTGTAACAACTTCAGACAGTATTACCAAGGCTGGCACCTTCTCAGGAAAATTAATGAATAGAAAATGAAATAATAATTCACAAAGATAAACACTTTATTATTTATTAAAGCAAACATAAAACAGTGAAACATGAAAGGTACATCCTATTTGAAAGAAAAATTAAAATGAAATGAAAAAAATGACATTTGAACTCAACGCTAATATATATATATATACATATATATATATATATACATATATATATATATATTATATATATATATATATATATATATATATGAAATAAGATCACAGTAAACAGGTGATTTCAGAATATGCAAAACAACCACTCTGAAAGAATAGAGAAATTCCAAGCGCTTTCGTGACTACTCACATTATCAAGGAACTATGAAAGTAAAGCATCCAAGGAAGCTATATAACGGATCTGGCCAGTACCTCACTATCAGATCCCACAACGGTTAAACACCTGACGCGCGCCGACCCAACTCGGATAGGTCGTTTGCACAACTCACCCCACAAACTATTCTACCCAAGAAAATTTAAAAATGATTTGTCCAGTGTATTATTAAA
The DNA here is from genome assembly GCF_038502225.1 of Cherax quadricarinatus. Lineage (NCBI taxonomy): Eukaryota > Metazoa > Arthropoda > Malacostraca > Decapoda > Parastacidae > Cherax > Cherax quadricarinatus. Next base: position 60,694,499 of record NC_091297.1, read on the forward strand.
TTCTTCCCAAATTCTATTAATTATAAATGGATCTAATTTATATAAACCAAAGGAAATATTCATATTATTGTCAAAACTGCTTTTTATGAAACAAGATTCAATTACATTCCTGTCGACCATGGACTTCCTTGATACTACTTTCTCAACTTTTTGAAAATCAATTGGATGGTTAAAATCTCTTACGTAAATAAATAGAGCATTGGAATCTTGTCCAGTTCTAATGCTATATTTATGTTTTAATCTTAGTTCGAGATTTTTACCAGTTTGACCGTAATAAACTTTATCGCAAATTTTACAAGGAATCTTATAGACACATCCATCAGCATTTTGGGGGGAATTCTTTATCAAAAGTTTTTTTACTGTATCAAGATTTTTGAATACAACTTTAATATTAAAAGTCTTAAGAAGAGAAGGCATATCAACAAAGTTTTCATGGTAACGGAGAACCAACATATTTTTAGTTGAATAAGGCTGGTTGTCCCTTTTTGGATTGTAAAAAGTATTTCTAGCAACTTTAAAAGATTTATCAATTACATTTCTTGGGTATTTTAAATCATAACCTGTTTCATAAATTTTGGATATTTCCTCATCTATGAACTCAGGACTACAAATTCGTAAAGCTCTCAAAAACATTGATGAGAAAACAGACAGTTTGACTCTATCTTGATGCGAGGAATAATAGTGGACATAGGAACAGTTATTTGTAGGTTTTCTGTAAATTTTAAATTTGAATTCATTATCACCCTTAATAATTAAAACATCTAGAAAAGGCAATGAGTTATTTTCTTCAAACTCAACAGTAAAGTTTATAGAATGGGCTAAGCTTAGCCCATTCTATAAACTTTACTGTTGAGTTTATTACGGTCAAACTCGTAAAAATCTCGAACTAAGATTAAAACAACATAAATATAGCATTAGAACTGGACAAGATTCCAATGCTCTATTTATTCATGTAAGAGATTTTAACCATCCAATTGATTTTCAAAAAGTTGAGAAAGTAGTATCAAGCAAGTCCATGGTCGACAGGAATATAATTGAATCTTGTTTCATAAAAAGAAGTTTTGACAATAATATGAATATTTCCTTTTGGTTTATATAAATTAGATCCATTTATAATTAATAGAATTTGGGAAGAATTTAATAATACACTGGACAAATAATTTTTAAATTTTCTTGGGTAGAATAGTTTGTGGGGTGAGTTGTGCAAAGGACCTATCCAAGTTGGGTCGGCGCGCGTCAGGCATTTAACCGTTGTGGGATCTGATAGTGAGGTGCTGGCCAGACCCCTTATATAGCTTCCTTGGATGCTTTACTTTCATAGTTCCTTGATAATGTGAGTAGTCACGAAAGCGCTTGGAATTTCTCTATTCTTTCAGAGTGGTTGTTTTGCATATATATATATATATATATATATATATATATATATATATATATATATATATATATATATATATATATATATATATATATATATATATATATACACATATATATATATATATATATATATATATATATATATATATATATATATATATATATATATATATATATATATATATATATATATATATATATGATAATGGTGTGTCTGGTGTTGGTGACACTGCGTGTTGTTGAAATCGTAGCCGTTGCTGATGATGTGGTGGGGGGTTGCAGGTGTTGGTGACAACCCACCGGCTAGTTCTTCACAGAGTCTATAGCCGTGAATAATTAATCCCGATGACAGGAAAGCAGGTTCGTTACCACTGCTATGATGAGGGGTTATGTCCTGCGTCGGCGTACATAACAGGTAGGTAGATACAGCATGGGATGTCTCAGGACATTAGTCAATCTCCTTCAATTCTTCTCGTTGGTTGGCAGGTGACCCAATCTGTCATTCCAAGCTGGAAAGAGAGACAGGTTACCCACTACTTAAGAAATCACTCTCCATGATAAGTACAATACCTAAAAGACGTGGTGATTATTAAAATATTTATGAGATATCAGGGCTGAAGAGACTAAGTTAATTATTGGTCAAAAGTGAAGCTTTCAACCAATAAGTCCACTAAAATATAAGCAGGCGTGTATTTACAGTAGTGCTGGGAGCTGTGAGTCGAGTGATTACTGCTTGACCGGAGCCCCACACGTCACCTTTCGGGGGGGGGGGGAAGGAGGGTGGGATAGCTGGAGCTAGACTTACCCTACCTTAACAAGCAGCCAGCAATCAAACTATCACTTTCGGGGTGGGGGAAAAAGGGGGGGGATAGTGGGAGCTAGACTTCCCCTACCTTAACAAGTAGCCAGCAATCAAACTTTTGTTACCATATACTTGCTTGATACACCTATCTGTTGAACTTTTCCCTCACACTACACAAGTCATCAGTTACCCTCTCAATTGAAATGGCTAATGCAGTCACTCCATCCCCAGAGAGATGAACCTCATCCCTTGCATACATATCACATTTGCCAAAGAATAGGTCCCAGTTATCAATGAACGGTATTGCAAGTTCCTTGCAGTACCTGTCTAGCCAGCAATTTATACCAATTGACCTAGACATCCATTCATTGCCCACTCCCTTTCTACGCAAGATGCTACATATGATTGGGATCCCTCCCTTATACGTAACTACTTCTATGGCTGACCTGTACTTATCCAGCAGC